>NC_053133.1:30802641-30805141 GCF_010015445.1 Perca fluviatilis
GCTAGGATTGGACGAGGACCGTTCGAGGGCGGGATTTTGCGAACGGACAATTGCATGGGAAAAGTAATTACATTTACTGTGAATCATTTTTTTTTATTTATATCGTTTTTGAATCAAAAATTGATTTTGAATTGAATATTGACATTTTCTGAATCGTGCACCCCTAGTGTATAGTGTATAAAAGTAGCAATAAGTAAGGCGTTCAGACTGTAGGCAAAAGTGGCCCAAATCTGATTTTTTGGGGGATCAAGTGACCAGGTCAGACTTCTTCAGAAGTAGTGTGAACACTCAAATCTTAATCAGATGTAGACCACTTCCATATGTGGTCCTGAATCAGACCCAGGTCTGATTGTTTTTCAATGCGGCCGCAGTGTGAACAACCAAAGCGGAGTTGATGCGACTTTTACGTCAATTTACGTCAGTTATCGACATTTGTCACAATTCTGCTCCAGCGGGAGTTAGCCCTAGACTAGTGCCCTGTTTACACGTATATGGTTATTTTGAAAAACGGAGACATTTCCCTTTGTTTGTGCCCTTCGTTTACACGCAAATGGAGAATTTGCTTATGAAAACGATTCTTTCTAAAACCTATGGCCAGAGTGGAGATTTTTGAAATCTTCGTTTGCACGTTTGCATGTAAACTGAGACAAACGGAGGTTTAGGCAGCCGAGAGAGAGAGAAAGAGGAAGTGATTGGTTGCTGTTGTTGCTATTTTCAGGATTCTGATTGGCTAACGTGGGCTTGAGCTTTGCGTTGCACTGCCATCTACAGGTCTGGCATGCTGTTGACGGCATATATACACGGGGACGTGTAAACAAACACTTGTAAATGTAGCAAAAACCTGGACTAGGGTTAGGGTTAGGGTTAGACTTTAACCCTTAAGGAGCTTGCACACTGCTCCAACAAACACCAACAAACTCCAACAGTTGGGTCTGTGTGGGCCGGCCGTCTGTTTGTTGGCCTTTGTTGGATGGATTTGTTAGTCTGACATGTCCAGTCTGGTCTGGTGGAGTTGGTAGAGTTTTGAGCAAAGTTCTTGACACAAGTTAGGATAGACACCTTGTTTTGCGTCTCGCAATATCCATGGTTTACACCACAGTCTCCTCCTGGCTCGTCTTGATTGCCGTCTCTCCTGTACACGGCTAGTAGCTTTACCGGCCAGGTAGACCAGAAGTACTCTGGCCACATTCAACAAGGTCTCCACTTCATCCATGTTATATTAAACCAAAACTCAAATAAGAAAAGGTAGAACTAGGTGACCAAAGTCAGTCTTGTCTGTTAGTGTCTGGGTAATGTGGACTGGCAGTTGGTTTTATGAACATTGGAGAATGTTGGTATTTGTTGGTATTTGTTGGAGCAGTGTGCAAGCTCATTTAAAGAACGGACCTCCCGTCTGCGGCATCATACCAGGAGGAGCAGAGAGCGGCGAGTAAATAGGCTTGTTCCAGATAAACTGCACTGGGACATGACAAAAATCCGCTGTCAGGTCGGAAAGATTACAGCCGTTTCCAGCAGCCTCCAGGCTGAACAGGAAGTCACAGAAACACTCACATCCTGTTAGGTCCGATTCTGATCTAATAAAATGTTATCAGACCCAAATATCAGCTTGTACACAGTTTCCAGTTGATTTTATTATGACAGAGTAGCTCTCAAAATGCTCTACATGCGATCTGTTGCTGATGTTAATTACCAACAGACTGTAGATGATCTGTAATCTGAACAGATTTAGTCTCTCTGACTTCTAAACATCACTAGCAGCCTCACAACATGTGTTCTGTACAGAATAAGCCTTTAAATCAGACAAATAGCAGTTAAAATCCCTCCAATTCAAAATCAATAAAAAGTTTATATAAAACGTCATCATGTTGAGTCGATTCTGAACCAATCAGCTGTTAGATCAGCTGAGAGGCCGGCCAGCGTTTCCCAGCATGCCCCTGGGTCCGCCTGGGTCTTGCAGTTGGTGAAAAGCAACAGCGGCACCTGGCTCTCAAACCTGCGGCCGCCTCGATCCCGTGGGGTCATCGTTGCCCACGTGTGCATGACATCAGAGCAAGTCGGGATCAAGTCGGACACAAATCTACCCAGCATGCATTGGGAGGCGATCGCCGGTGATTGATTCTGCGCAGATCTGGCTCATCTCCAACGAGCCTATTCTTATAGTAGCAGCTTTGTAGTTTTACTATTTGTAGTTCTTTTTTTAACAATGAAAAGCTCAATATTGGTTGGTTTAAAGAACCTGTTTACCAACAACAAAGGGCAGCGTGCTGATGATATACGGACAAAAATTGTGTATCTTCATGATGATAAGTCCTAAATATGGAACAGAAAATGATGTTGTATATCAGCTGAGATCTTGTGTTTTATCTTTTACTGTTGAAACTGGATATGATAATGTAGAAGAAGAGAAGCAGATCTGTCCGATGTGTTTAAAGTGCCAATATTATGCTCATTTTCAGGTTCATAATTGTAATTTCAGATTGTATCAGAATAGGTTTACAAG
>NC_053133.1:30810141-30812641 GCF_010015445.1 Perca fluviatilis
ACATGAAACAGAACTATGTGAGACGTGGAATAGGGCCGAATATTTGACCAGTAATATATTATTCTATACACGTTACAACTATCCTGTGACTAGAGACCGGTACCATTTTCCGTCATTAAGTTCCTTGATCAATTGTTTGTGTCGTTTTTTCTCTGCAGCTACACAGATGTATACTAAATGGACCCGGACCCCAGTTTGGTCCTGTTGGTTACCTGTGCGTGACACCACAGGAGGTCTCAAGGTCCACTGGAAACCCAGTTGCCCCATGGCCCACAGGAAGCCCAGGTGGGGCCCTCTTTGGGTCTACAGGAGAGGCCCCAGCGGGTGTACGCAGGAAAACCCCCCAGGCACACGAAGTCCATGTGTGTAGCTGAAATACTGGGTGTTGGTTTAAGGAGGTGTGTTTAGGTGTATTTTAAGGTTGGTTTAAGGGAGGTGTGTTTAGGTGTTTTGGGTGTAAGGGTTTAAGGGAGGTGTGTTAAGGTGCATTTTGGGTTGTTGGTTTAAGGGAGGTGTGTTTAGGTGGACTTGGGCGTTGGTTTTAAGGGAGGTGTGTTTAGGTGCTTTTGGGCGGTTGGTTTAAGGGAGGTGTGTTTAGGGTGCTTTTGGGCGTTGGTTTAAGGGAGGTGTGTTTAGGTGCATTTTGGTGTATGGTGTTAAGGGAGGTGTGTTTAGGTGTTTTGGGTGTGTTGGTTTAAGGGAGGTGTTAGTGCTTTGGCGAAGCTGGTTTAGTGTGCGCCCCATGCATGGTAATGCAGTGCAAACCCAGGACCAGTTTTGGTGGATCCCATAGGATGGTCTCACAGAAGGAGGTGTGTCCAGGTGCATCGTGTGGTCTTGGGTGTGTTGTGTTTGGTGCTGGTCTTAAGGGGGTGTGTTGGTGCTTCTGGGGTGCTGTCTTAAGGGAAGGTGTGTTAGGTGCTTCTGGGGTGCTGGTCTTAAGGGGGGTGTGTTAGGTGTTTCTGGAAGCGTGCTGGTCTTACAGGGAGGTGTGTTAGGTGCATTCTGGAAGCGTGCTGGTCTTACAGGGAGAGGTGTGTTAGGTGCATTCTGGGCGTGCTGGTCTTACAGGGAGGTGTGTTGGTGCTTCTGGTGCTGGTCTTGGGGAGGTGTGTTCAGGTGCTTCTGGAAGTGCTGGTCTTACAGGGGGTGTGTTCCCGCAGCATTCTGGAAAGTCTGGTCTTACAGGGAGTTTTTTCTCAGGTGCACCCATCAGTGCTGGTGTTACAGGAATTAGTGTGTTGTGTTTCTGGGCGTGCTGGTCTTACAGGGAGGGTGTGTTCGGTGCATTCTGTGCTGGTCTTACAGGGAGGTGTGTTCGGACTTCTGGAAGTGCTGGTGTTACAGGGAGGTGTGTTGTTGTTTCTGGAAGTGCTGGTCTTACGGGGGTGTGTTGTCAGGTCCATTTTCTTGGGTGCTGTCTTACAGGGAGGTGTATTCCATGTGGCTTTGGGGGTGTGTCTTAAGGAGGTGTGTTCAGGTGCATTCTGGGGGTGCTGGTCTTAAGGAGGTGTGTTCAGGTGCATTCTGGGCGTGCTACGGTCTTAAGGAGAGGTGTGTTCAGGTGCTGCATTCTGGAGCGTGGTGGTCGCCTGAGGAGGGGTGTGTTGGGGTACATTCTGGGTGCTGGTGCTTGTGTAGGGTGGTGTGTTGTGGTTTCTTGTGGAGTGCTGGTGTTACAGGAATACGTGTGTTCAGGTGTTTGACCGTGGCTGGTCTTACACAGGAGGATAACCAGGCATTCTGGGCGTGCTGCTGGTGTACCAGGGAGTGTGTTCAGGTGCATTCTGGGGTATTCTATAGTGGACAGGGCATTTATTGTGGTGAGTCCAACCAGGAAAGAAGATCGGGTTTAAGAACCAAAACGTAGCGACTTTCTTATTTTTTTAACACCAAAACCTGTCTAAAGTCAATAACGAAAGCATTTCATTGTTATTTTAAAGAGCGGGTACATGTCTCCAGGCCCGGGGCACTGAAGGCACATGCTTTACACGAGGCACACACACGGGACACACAGCAGCAAACACACACACACACACACACACAGGACGCACAGCAGCACACACACATGCAGAAGATTACAAATAAAAATATTGGAGGATACGTGTAACCCACTACCAAATAGTAACTGCTCACGGCTTTTAAAGGGAATGGGAGAAGATCTCTGATAGGTTGATGAATGGGAGATGATCTCTGATTGGTTGATGAATGGGAGATGATCTCTGATTGGTTGATGAATGGGAGATGATCTCTGATTGGTTGATGAATGGGAGATGATCTCTGATTGGTTGATGAATGGGAGATGATCTCTGATTGGTTGATTGCATGTTACGCCCAAAACACACCTCTGATTAATGAAGACACTAAGGACAACCCTTTAGAACGAGGCGCCCGGCGCACGGACCCTTTTTTTCCGCCGTCAAAACTAGCAGAAGTGGATTTGGACACGCCCTGAACACACCTGCACCAGGCGCTTCACACTGTGTGCTCAGATCGATAA
>NC_053133.1:30825141-30917641 GCF_010015445.1 Perca fluviatilis
AACATACATTTACTGGTCAATTATGACATGTTGTACTTCTAGTGTTTACTTTCCTACTGTGTAACTTTGGCAATACTTTTGTTTTGGTCAGACTGCTCAGCGGGCCTGTCCTCAACTGCTTCAGACCAGATTCCCATTCACCAACAGTTACACTCAGTCCACACACAGTGGGAGGACCCTGGCCGACAAGATCATGATTACTGCAAGGCAGCCAGCAGAAGAGACGTGCAGGATAAGATGACTCAGTGTGATGACATTGCCTACTTTCTGCTTCAAAGTAACGCAGATGCTTTGCTCTACACTGGTTTAGATCTGGAAACATTTGACATTCTTGTATCAACACTGGGAGGACATGCCAGTACTTCATTTACAATGCCTGTTCGAGATCAAGTTCTCGTGACACTTATGAAATTAAAAACAAACCGTGCTAAACCGTAGCATGCTATTCACTGGCCCACTCTCATGGCAGGGACTCAACCATTCCCACCTTCATTCATTCCCAATCATGGTCCAAACTCACCTGACTTCACTCACTACTAATCATGGCCTACTCTATAAGTACCACCCATTTCCTTTGTTCTGGCTGGCAGCAACATGAGGCAGCATGTGAGGGATCTCTGTCCTCACAATTCAGATGCAAATCCTATGGTTGTGCGTAAAAAAACAAAAAAACAACACATAACCGTCAAGCCTCATCATCTGCTTTCGCCCTGAATGTGTGCAGAGTAAATAAATGGCTTAAACCGAAACATCTGTTATCCTTCATAAATTCTTGCTGATGTACCATGGCGATGCACAACTCCTAAACCCAAGCCAAAGGGACTCAAACATTCTCACCTGACTTCATTCATTCCCAATCATGGTCCAAACTCACCTGACTTCACTCACTACTAATCATGGCCTACTCTATAAGTACCAGCCATTCCCTTTGTTCTGGCTGGCAGCAACATGAGGCAGCATGTGAGGCTCTCTGTCCTCACAATTCAGATGCAAATCCTATGGTTGTGCGTTTAAAAAACAAACAAAAAACAACACATAACCCTCAAGCCTCATCATCTGCTTTTGCCCTGAATGTGTGCAGAGTACCCATGTATTATAGAATGCAGTGAGAGCCTTTTACAGAAACCCAAAAACCGCGATTCCAGAGGAGAAACATATAGTCATTATGATTCACATAACACTGTGAATCATAATGACTGTATCCCTGGTAGCTGTTGCCCCATGTGGACTAATTATGTTCATTTCTGCAGCATATGGAGGGCGATGCAGTGACAAATTTAGAACTATGGACTCAGGCATATTGGACTACTTAATGCCTGGAGATGAGGTCATGGCAGATAGAGGCTTTACCATAAAACACTTGCTGTTTGAGAGAAAAGTGAAGTTGGTAATGCCTTCTTTCACAAAAAAAGCGTGGACAGCTAACTTAGGAACAGGTGACAAGTACTAGACGAATCGCACATGTAAGAATTCATGTTGAAAGAGCAATTTGACGTTTGAAAGTTTACAAAATACTGTCCCAGGTTGTTCGATCACTATGGCTCCTAAAATTGACAAGATTCTGAGAGTGTGTGCTGCTCTTGTTAATCTGAGGGAGGATCTTATTCGAAATTAGGGCCGCAGCTATCGATTATTTTAGTAATCGATTCTACTGATTATTCCATTAATTGAGTAATCTGATAAGAAATACTTTTGTTTGATTGAAGAGGTAGTTTGGTTTAATTTTTGGAAATAGCAAAATTTTTATTGCCTACATTGCTTACAATATCGCTCACAAACTAAACCTGTGTGCTCAGCTCTGTGTTCTCATTTGTCGAGTACATTTACGACTTACCCACATCAACAAACAGGAGAGCAAAGATATTGGAACTCATTTCAAAATCTATTAAGTCAAATCTATTAATTGGATCCCACCAAAATGTACAGTTGTCCAAGATGTCCGTCAAGATTCACACAGATAAAGAAACTGATGTGGCACCTTCGTGAAATACATGCATTGCCAGAGGGATTGGAGTTCACACTAACTTGCAGCCAAGATGGTTGTCCAAGGACATACCACAGCATTAAATCATTTACCAAGCACCTTTCTAGAGAGCACTAAATAGCAAGTACCACAGTTGTTGAACCTTCTCTTCAGACCTTCCCAACATTTACTGACTGCACAGGGACCATCGACACGACACCTCTAGAGGAAAACATAGCTGAGCCTTCTGAGGGGTTTAAACTTCTTCCTTCAAGTGACAGTGCCGCCTCATCTGTGGCAAAAATAAATTCTGGATTAAATATAACACTAATGGATGTAACGAGAACTGTAACTTGTGTTAAAGAACTTGTGGAAACAACTGTAGCTACATTACAAAATTCAGTTTCATCAGTGTTCAATAATCTGGAGGTACCACATGACCATGAACTTGTGCTACCACTAATGGAACAGTTTGAAAGTGCCAAACAAATGTTTGATGACAGACACTCCTTTTAAAATGAATACACATTTTTCAGAAAACTTTCAACTTGTCAAGCCAAAGGAAATGTTTCTTGGTCACAGGGCAGATACTGTACGGAAACAGGGACAAATGAAGCAGGTTTTGGCACCAGACACTTGTCAGTATGTACCAATTCAATCAGGAGAGACTTGTTTGCAGATATGCAAAAGGTTTTAATATACCACAGCATGTAGTGTACAATGTATTGGAGATTGGACTCCATCGTTATTAATACATTCAATATATTAAATTAATGTAGGGGTAGTGAACCAAGATGTAACCCCCCGATGGAATCCAGACACCGGTGGTGGCGAAGAATCCGGAAAAGCAGACCTAGGAAGCATCGGAGCGACAGCCGGAGAACCACCAGGACGGGAGGTGGAAGGGGAGGAGGAGGGACAACGTCTTCCTGAAATGACAGCTGATAGCACAGGGAGAGAAGCAGCTTTTTACACCAGTGATGAGAGCTGGCCTATGGGATCCTTAGCCGTTCCTGATTGGTTGATCAGAAAGTGAACACCTCCAGCACTGATTCACTTTAGGAGGGACTGATTACTTGTTAGGTCTTCCTGAAAGAATTTTCGCTGAGCTACATTACTTGAAACAATCAAATTTCTATTTAGTAATGACGAAATGCAAAGTGTCTACTTAAAAAGTAAGAAAAGGAATGACAACATGATGCGAGACTATAGTGATGGGTGTCAATTCTTTACTCATCCACTATTCCAACTGTATCCAGAATCCCTGCAAATCCACTTCATCACTATTATGATGATGTTGAGACACCAAATCCTCTGGGCTCCAAAACAAAAATCCATAAAATGGGTGCTGTATACTTCACTCTACGGAATTTACCCCCAGAATGCAATTCATCCCTAGCTCAAATTCACTTATGTGTGTTATTTAATTCAATCGACAGGGAGACATATGGGCTTGGTAAGATACTAGAGCCACTTCTTGAGGACATCAGAGTCCTTGGAAACTCTGGTATAGAAGTTGAAGTTAATGGACAAACTCAAAAGCTGCATGGAAAACAGCCGATAATTTGGCAATACATTCATTGTGTGGCTATGTGGAAAGCTTTTCTGCAAACAAATGTTGCCAGTTTTGGGAGAACTATGAGCAACATGTAAGGTTCTGCGATCCGAGCTTAACTGGTGTTAAAGGGAACTCTTGTTTGAACAGTCTGCAATATTTCCATGTAACAGAAAATACATGTGTGGACATAATGCATGATGTACTGGAGGGTGTGGCTCCTTTGGAAGTGAAGCTGTTGTTGCGCCACTTCATTTATGAAGAGAAGCTTTTCACATTAGAGCAACTTAATCAAAGGATTGCTGGTTTTGACTATGGTTACATGAATGAGAAAAACAAACCAAGTGCCATTATCAATTTGAGATCTTCTGAAAATGCTGTCAGGCAAACTGCCTCCCAAATGTGGTGTCTCTTGCAAGTTTTACCATTTTTAGTGGGAGATTTCATTAATAGGGAAGACCAGTTTTGGCATCTGTTCATTTTGTTGAGGGAAATCTGCAGCATTATCTTTGCACCTGTTGCCAGTGTTGGGCTTGCTGTGTTTCTTAAACAGCTCATCATAGATCACCATACGCTTTACAAGAAGTTGTTTTGCTGAAATTTAATTCCGAAGCACCATTTTATGGTACACTATCCAAGAATGCTTTGTTTGTTTGGACCTCTTTCTCAATTGTTGTGTATGGGATTTGAGGCAAAGCATAATCCAAAGAAAAGGCAACGTATGTGGTATGCAATTTCAAAACTCTTCCTTATAAACATCAGGTTCAACAAATGTACAATTTCAATCTTGGTGACCCGTTTTGTAAAAAATACAATGTTGACACTGCCTTTCCTGTGAACACTGGTGTTGTGGTTGTGGACATTTCTGTTGCTGTTTTGTATCTTTGTTGTGTATATTTCTGTTCTCTGTGTATATTTCTGTTTCTTATTCCCCTGTTCATTGTGTGTTTCTGTTTATCCTGTTTTAACTGTGTATTGTTTGTATTGCGTATTCCTGTTCGTTGGTGATAAATTCTGGTTCCGGTTTTATTTTGACAGTCTGGTTTTCTGTCTTGTCTAGTTTTACTTCCTGTGTTTTCCCACCTGTCTGATTGTCCTGCCCCGCCCTGATGTGTCTCATCTGTTGTCTCACCTGTTCCTGGTTTACTCATTACCTCCATGTAATTAGCCTCTGTGTTCCCTTGTCTCTTGTCAGATCATTTTGTGTTAGTTCCTGCCTGTGTTTGTGCGGTATCTCCTGTTGCTTTTCATTTCTCCCTGTGTGACTTTTGTATTTTTCCAGTCTCTGTACTGCTGTTTTTGTTATATTAAACCCTGAAGTTCAAACCATCTCCTGCCTTCCTCTCCCTGCATTTCGGTCCTCTATCTCCCGCTACCCACCACAATTGGTGCTTTAAAGAAAGCTGCTGTTATACTGGAGGGACTTAAATCAGCCCTACACACTGACAGCCCTACTCATTGACCGTGCACAAGTTGCAGACGATCCATAACTTCTTCATATAATCTGTTAACAACCTTGCATCAAGCTTTTCAAGCAGGAACAATATAGGTCCAACAGACCTGCTTGAAGATCAAGACAATTCATTTCAGCTCAAAGAGGTTAGTAAGACAGCTGTTCTGAAACCTATACAGGACCTAAACACCACTTTCTCAAAAGATATTTATAAATCGATACAGCACTTATATAGTAGCATTCTGGTCCAGCCCCTCACCAATCTTATTAATATTTCCATTAAATCCGGGCAATTCCCAGATAGCTGGAAAAATGCTTTAGTAATACCTCTTTAAATCTGGAGATGATAAAATGTCTTGTAATTATAGGCCCATTAGCCTTCTTCCAGTTTTGTCTAAAGTCCAGGAGAAGGTTGTCTCAGAACAACTGATGCAATATCTTGAGACAAACTATTATCTGAGTCCTCTGCAGTTTGGATTTAGGCACAATCATTCAACAGAATCCGCTACTTGTTTATTAATCGAAAAATATGAAACAATCACTTTGATAAGGGAAATGTAGTTGGTGAAGTATTTCTAGATCTAAAAAAAGGCATTCGGATACAGTAAATCGCAACACCTTAATTTCAAAATTAGCCAAGTTACATTTTTCCAAACGGTCATTGTCGTGGGTTTCAATCATATTTAAAAGGCCGTGAGCAGTGTGTTATAATTAATAATGTGAGATCCACCTCCTCCAAATTGAAACGGGGATCCCTCAGGGCAGTGTTTTGGTGCCCATACTCATCAGCCTTTTCATTAATGATTTCCCAGATGTATGTCCAGATATAGGTCTACAGATGTATGCAGATGACACAGTGGTGTATGCATCTGGTAATACCTGTATTTCTATGGCTGACAAACTAAATGTCAACTTAGATGACTTCCAGTTATGGCAACGAGGTAGACAGACGCACCCTCAAAATCTCTGACTAGTGAATAAGATATATACCCTTTAGCAAGTCCATAACACCGCTCCAAAATTGATGCTACGAAGTTGTCAGAACCCAGGAATGGAAAAAGCCAAGAAGCCAAGAACCAAACCGGAAAATCCAACACCAGTGACCAGACAGACAGTTACGAGAGTAGCTTTGGCTAGCAACCAAGCACAAGCTAGGCCGACGTAGCAACATCAAGTTTGCTAACCAGCGATAGCAACTTGTCCGAAGATGGAAGCAGTTCCCTCGGTTACTTCCAGCAGGACGCTATTCTTGAAGCCATAAGTTCACTTAGGGCTGAAAGTCTGGCGTAATACGAAGTTATTGACGTATAGCTAATATCAGGTCCGATAAGGAAATTATCAAGGGGAGGCTAACCGAGCAGAAAGTCGTATCAGTGATACAGAGGACTTGACAACACAGGTCACAACTAGGGTAACTGAACTTGAAGCTAAAGTGAAACTACTTACTGAGAAGAACGACAACCTGGAGAACCGTTCACGCTCTAATATACGCATCATTGGTCTTCCAGAAAAGGTAGAGGGTGACGATGCCGAAACTTTCCTGGAGAGTTGGCTACCAGACGTCCTTGGGAGTGGGAACTTTCCTACTCCAGTGCGCGGGTTTGAGCAAGCGCATCGCATAACGGCCAACTCACTCAGCCCTACGAACCCCACTTCGCTCCCAGACCATTGATTGCAAAGTTCCTGAACTTCAAAGATAAAGTACGGGTGATGAACGCAGCAAGGTGCTGTACGGCAACCGACAGGTTAAGTTTTTTCTGAGTTTTCCACCGACGGCGCCAGAGGAAAGCCTACAATGTGGTGAAACAGACGCTACACTCCAAAGGACTCCAGTACGGGCTACAGTATCCTGCTTCGAAGTAAATACCGAAAGACATTCTCTTCAGACCCCCAGGATGTGGACGCATTCCTGCAGACTATAGACAGTGGCAATCCCCAGGAGAGTCCTGATTAGATGATTTGGCCTTCTAGAGGCTTGAATTTCAAGGTGAGGAGGGCTACTTTAAGCAGTGAAAATTTAGTCTGACATCTGTATAATTACGGTTGTCTGATTGAATAGGCTTTTCTAGCCTGCATATTCAATATAACACAATGCCGATTACATGTATAAGGAGTGAGACATTTAAGTTTCTCCCCAATGGGATATTTTGGTTATGTCATACAACTATTTACTCTTACAGGGGTTGTTAAACATTTGGCTCATAGTCAGTAGGGTATAACGTGAGCAAGCACTATTTAATTCCGTCCTCTATGGGGCTACAAGCTAGGGGTGGACTATTTAGTTTGGACTGTAAGAGGCAGCAGTAGGTTGGATTTAACTTTTAAAATTTGCATGTTCTGCAAAAGTTCTACTATATTATGGTTAGTGTTTTGCTATGTTTTTTTTTGTATCTTTCCTTTTTATATTGTTTTTACAAATCACTTGTACTCCTGATAAAATATTCTTAGTTATTTCTAATCAATATGTAAAATATCATCATGGATTCCGGCCGGTAGATTGTTAAACTAAAAAAGTTATATAGACTTAACATAGTTTGTGTCCTCCAGACCTTGGTGTGGCTGAGGTTACAGGTGAGCAGTCTTTACAGCAAATTTTTCATCCATGCTAGGGTGTAGCTATTTTATCCACAAATCTTTTCAGATACACTCTATCGTTTTCCCGCAGGTATATCATTTTACAGGGTTGTTTGGCCAACACCTCAACTTGTTATATATCCCCTAATAAATCGACCCAGACTTTTACAACATTTTTCTGATAATTGCATCATTAAGAGGAGAAATTATTATGGGAGGTGATTTCAACTGTGCTCTAGACCCCAATATCGACTGAGGGTGGTCAGGACTTATCTCACAGTGAACGAGAAAAGTAATTCTCCACTTTATGGAAGAGTTGGGCCTATGGGACATATGGAGGAAAAATAACCCTGATAAAAAAATTCTCCTGTCACCAACCACACACAGGACTTATTCACGGTTAGATTTCTTTTGTTTCTACAACTTCACTATTTAGGGTTGAGAACTGTTACTATAGCAGCATATTACTTTCTGACCATGCTGCAGTGTTCTAGAATATAGGTCCATAAAGAATACTACGGACCTCCTAGATGGAGATTTGATAGCTGGTTGCATATCCAATAAACTTATCAACAAAATATAGATATGTTTTCCAAATTAATACATCATTCCTTAATCAGATGGGACGCTTTAAGGCCTATATCAGAGGGCAGATAATTAGCTTTACTAGCTTTAAGTCTAAGGAACTTAAAACAAGTTGTTGGAAATAGAAAAAGAAATTAAAGTATTAGAGAATGAGATTGTAGTTAATAAACTCCAGTTTTGGATCATAAATTAATGGTACTCAGAGCTCATAACGAAATATCAACAAATAAGGCCCTCAGTAGTCTCAATAGATTAAAACAGCAATTCTACCTACAGGGAAAAGGCTGGAAGATTGCTTGCCTGGGTGATAAAACTCTACAGATGAGAAAACAATTCACAGATAGAGATTCAAACGAATTACTACAACAGCCCCAAGGAAATAAATCAGCTTTTCAAGATTTTACCAATCACTGTACACTCACACATTACAACAGACAAAACTTATTGAACCATTTTTTGAGGGCCTAGGAATTCCCTATTCTCCAAGAGGACAGAGAACTTAGATAGACCACTGGATTGATGAGTTGTATAAAGCCCTAGCTTGTATGCAGACAGGGCGGCCCAGTAGAGCTGCCATGTACTGGTTCTTGATGTTTTATCACCCCTGGTGTAGGCTGCCTACATCTTCATTACCTTTAAATATATTTTTCTGACTCAAAATGTAAAACCATAATTTTGTTAAGAATACATTGTTGTAAAATAAATTATTAATTAGGTTAATAAATATTTACCAATATGAGTTGAGGAGTGATTTTTAGATTAGAGATATCAAAACTATGTATGTACAACACAATTGTTTAGTTTGTTGTATTTTTTAGTTTTTTTAATTTTTGAGCTTCTACCCTTGAAGGCCATAATGGACAACCATGGCCGGTGTCTCCTATATAAATTGTTTGTTTGTAGATAATTTGTCCTCAAATAACAAAAGGCTGGAGTGGTGCACATCTTGGCAGGGAAATCTCTGGGCTGGAGACAGTTTGCCAATCAGCTCAGACGAGACTATTAACACCAGGTTTAAACTGATACAATTTAAATCAATTATCGAACTATATAACCCTTGCCTTCGCATCGTTTTAATAATAATCCAGACCTATGTGTTAAGTGTGGCCTAGAAGAGGGTACTCTATTTCATTGTCTGTGGAACTGCCCAAAACATAGGAATTTGGGAAAGGTTATACAGACTTTGTCTGACATTACCCTTGTGACGCTTACCTCTATCCCTAAGATTTTCATCCTTGGTCTTTTTCCAATTGAAACAAGACTGTCAAATGCTCCAAAAAAATAATCAGTCTATGTTCACTACAGGTTAAACACTGTATTGCTACTCTATGGAGAGCAATGAGGCACCCTCAGTGGATTATGGTTTAGGAACCCTCCAACTGCTTAGCCATGGAAAAACTAACATACAAAAATCCAGGCAAAATCGCTTATACAAATTATGGGGACAATTTATTAATACTTGAATTCCTTCCAGAGGTTACCGAGCTGATTCATGCTACTGTAATATTTAAAATAAAAGCAGGGTTTCATAAATTTTTATTTTTTCTTTTCCCTCCCTTTCTCTTAAGCAAAGTTTTATGTGTGTTTACATTTGTATAGGTTTGTGTGTACACATGTACATGAATGTAGTTCATATTCTAACAAGAGCTATGTACATGGTTGGTTGGGTTTGTGTTGTTACAGTGTAAACTTTGAAAAACTCCAATAAAATATATATTTTTAAAAAGTCAACTTAGATAAAATATCATCTTGGCTGGCTTCATCTTGTTTAATTTTAAACACAAAAAACAAACTGTCTGGTTTTCAATTAAAAACTACAAATTAATGGGAGCTTATTGAACAAGTACCTGAAGTGAAGTATCTGGGAATAATTATAGATTATCAGTTGAACTTCAAAAGTCATATCAAGAAAATCTATAAAACCGTTAAGGCCAACTTGGGCTGCTTTATGGTGATAAGAAACTGCCTGACTCTTGACTGTGCTTTTTATTTTTTTAATTCTATGATTCTCTCACACATCGTATGGTTTGACCATATGTTCCCATGCTCACCAGTCATCAGTTAAGACCATAGTGTCTACAGAACCAAGCTTTGAAAGTCCTGGACAAGAAGAGAATAAGGTATCATCACTGCCAAATTTTAAGCATTTTGTTAAATTGGTCTTCCAATGCCTAAATAACACTGCTCCCCTTCCCCTTTGCAGAACAATAATAAAACAGCAAAGTAGTACTAGAACCATCACCTGAGCAGCGTAAGGCAATTGTAGCATCCCTTTCCTCAGAGACATCATTTGCCCAAACTGCATTTTCAGTAAAAGGGCAAAATTATGGAACCTTCTGCCAGACCACTTGAATTGTATCCCAACATTAGCCACTTTAAAAAAAAAATACAAAGTTGTGGCTAATTCAGGAACAATCTTGTTCTCATATTTAGTTTTTACACTGTTCTCTTGTATACTTTCCTTCCATTTTCATTTCATTTGTTTTTATTTCATCTTTATTGTATTTTTTAATAATGTAAATCTGTATTTTTATTTGTAAGCAAAAGCCCTACTAGGGGCAAGTGTTGAGAATTAACTTCGAAAAAAAACACTGATACATACATCAGATGACTGTTGAAGTTTATCTGTTTTTAGTTTTTTTGTATCTGTCCCTATCTAAATAAACTTTTTTTTTAAAAACACTGATTTCACAATGAGTAGCATCATTTCTGTTACACACTCGCTGACTGTAAATGGCCACACGTACAGGACTGGATCGGTGCTCCCACTAAAGACACAGCATCACGGGGAGCACTTATTTGGAGAGATCATTCATGTTGTACCACAGGGAGGGGTATTCTTCTTTCTCATTAGAGTACTTACAGTTAAGTACTTTGACGAGCATTTCTATGCATATGTTGTGCAAAAAACTAAAGACTTTGAAATGATCAATGTAGATGATGTTGCAGATGTTAGACCTCTTGACATTGTCAAATTTTAGCACTGAAGAGCTCCATCTCAATCCGAGGTATAAGATTTTGTCATGTTCAGAATTTACTTTTAAAAACATGGATTTTTGTACTTGTTTTTTATATGTTGTATTACAAATGAATGTAATGCCTGTTTATATTGTATTACAAAAAGGTGATTTATTTTTTTTTCCATAATAATAAAATGAAGAAAGGTTTAACTTAATCAACCACAGAGTAAAATACTCTGATAAAAAGAGCACATATCACGTATGCAGAACTGGCAGCAATTTCAGACAACTCAACAAGATCTCCATCTTAACCAGAGTTTTGATATTCTAAATACACAAGTCAAACCACATTTTGGATTTTGACCTAATTAGCGAGATTATACTCAAAATGATGATGGATACCCCTTCCAACATTAACTCGCTGGATTTCCATCTGGACGATGAAGTGGGACTGTGAAGACCGATCATTTTTGGAAGTCTCGGCTGTTGCCCGATTCTGATTGGCCGCCTTAATAAGGCCTAGAACCTGGCAGGTGGAGGGGATCATATAGATTATTTACTGTAAAGTAGAATGTATAAATAGCATTGCATGTACATCGTTAACTGATATATATTCTACTAGTGTATTCCTTTAGTAAAGTAAATTAAGCAACTGAGATGTGTGCCTGCCGTACCTGATCCTTGTTGGAGACCGGTACAGACTTAAGGTTCCTGATGGTCACCTTGTCTCCCCCTCTATTGATTACATGTTTGGGCCTTTTTTTCACCGTGAACAGAAGGTCCCGCAGGGTCTCGTTGTACACCTCCATGAAGCTGCTAGTTTCTCTGCTTTGTTGAAAATGTTCTCCTGCGCTTTGGGAATGCTAGCACTGAGCTCCCCCATCCCCCCCCCCCTCTTCCCTCCATGGTATAGGTCTTTCCACTTCCCGTCTGGCCATAGGCAAAGACACAAACATTGTAACTGTCCAGTGCAGATTGCACCAGGGGTGAGATCTCTTCAAAGACCTAAAACAAATTCACAAAATCAACATGAATTACATTTTTAATAACAGCCACAAATCATTCATGTGCAAAAGCAACAAGGCATCCAGGGATGCAGCAGTCAGGACCAGCTTCGTGATATCCCACAAAAACATTAAGCCATTTTCTGAAGGGGAGTTTATTAAAAAGTGTTTGGTGGACTCTGCTGCGCTAATATGCCCAGAGAAAAAAGACGTTTTAGAACGTGCCGCCTGACATCAAATTAATATTGAGAAGAATTGAGTTTAGCCTATTGGTCCTCCACAACAGTCCCAGATTCTCATGTGGCCCCCTGGGAAAATGAATTTCCCACCCCTGCCGTAGGACAACGTAGCCTATGTTGGAGACTGGCTAAATGAATTCACATACATCTAATTAGTTCATAGGGGCTACTTAGGTGTGTAGAAGCTAGCTGCTAGTCTGGGCTGGGAACATTTTAGTACTTTTACCAGCTCTGCTTTTCTATGTCCATATATTCAAGGGAGCAAAGCATATAATATGTAACGAAGGACACTCGGCCTCTGTAAAAAAAAAAAAAAATAAAACAGAGAGAAAAAGAGTGGCAGATAACAGCGAACCGACTGAATGATAAAAATATACATTTACGAACTACTACTCTTAACTGAAACCATTCAATGGTCACTGTCATAGGCAAAAACAAACTACTGTACATGTTGCATTAAAAGTGAGCAGTGGAGGTCAATATGACTTGGGTCATTCATATTAGAGAGAGAGAGAGAGAGAGAGAGAGAGAGAGAGAGAGAGAGAGAATCATATTATAGAGTTGTAGAAAATGGATCTTCATGGTAAATTTCCTGAGTAACATTATCTTCTGCTTACTTTTAAGGCAAATAGTACAACTGTTAATTTGTGTAAATCAGTTATCGACCTCGCGGTCTTCTCCTCCTCAGTCTGACCTAGTCTCTCCTCCTCAGTCTGACCTAGTCTCTCCTCCTCAGCCTGACCTAGTCTCTCCTCCTCAGCCTGACCTAGTCTCTCCTCCTCAGCCTGACCTAGTCTCTCCTCCTCAGCCTGACCTAGTCTCTCCTCCTCAGCCTGACCTAGTCTCTCCTCCTCAGTCTGACCTAGTCTCTCCTCCTCAGCCTGACCTAGTCTCTCCTCCTCAGCCTGACCTAGTCTCTCCTCCTCAGTCTGACCTAGTCTCTCCTCCTCAGCCTGACCTAGTCTCTCCTCCTCAGTCTGACCTAGTCTCTCCTCCTCAGTCTGACCTAGTCTCTCCTCCTCAGTCTGACCTAGTCTCTCCTCCTCAGTCTGACCTAGTCTCTCCTCCTCAGTCTGACCTAGTCTCTCCTCCTCAGTCTGACCTAGTCTCTCCTCCTCAGTCTGACCTAGTCTCTCCTCCTCAGCCTTTATTATTTAGAATTAATACCGACTCAGTTTCTGACCCTGCATTTATCTGGTGAGCAACTAAAGGATTAATTAGAGATTTTACATCCTCCTTCGCGGCCAATTTGAAGAGGAAAAGAGAGGCAAGGATAGCAGCGTTGGAAGAACGCTCTATATCGTTAGAGAAATCTCTTAAGACTTGTTTTTCTAAATCTACGCAAACTCTTCTAGTCACAAGTCGAACACAGCTGAATGATCTAAGGAGAGCTGCTAAATCCTAATCCCCTTCACCTCCAGGTGCAGAGAGAGACCCAGACGGGGCTCTGAGTCTGGCAGGAGGTCTGGGATCTACCGTATCAGCAGAGCAATCACGTAATGCACAGCAGACTATGGTGCAGGTAGATTATTTTCTGAAATATAGTGACTCTGTTCTTGTAATAGCCTATTATAACTTTGTTTCTCAAAATATCACGACTCCTCCAAATCACACACTGTATTTTGAATGTGCACAAAGTTTTGAACGTGAGCAGAAATCTTGCTCAAACACATCTGAAATATTACAGAGGTGAATAATTGTCATATGCACATTTAAGGTTTCTTCCCAAACAGGAGAGAAGAGTAAATGATGCCTCTAGGCTACATGTGTGCTGACTCAGATTTAGAAAGGTCCACCCAAAGGAGAATAAATAGTTGAAAGTGATACAGAAAGCCTGAGAGCCTTACTGCAATATATTCCATTAGGTTTTTATTTTTTGAATTGTTCCCTATGTTTCCCTTTACATAGATATTTTCAGCATAAATTGATTCAGAAAAAGGTAGAAATGGGGGCATAAAAATTCACCAGAATGCAGAAAATAGTTTGTAACGCAAAAAAAAAAATTCCTCCCCCAGACCCCTGCATCGTAAGTTGCCACACAAACCTGGAAACCAAACGTTGGCCTTTGGGTTGCCAGGCCAGTTCGGATTTAAGCCAAATCTTGTTGATTGGAACACACAAAAGATGGCATTTACTTCAGAGGGTGTGTGTGTGTGTGGGTTAGGGCAGGCGGACGGGATTTGGGGTAAGGGGGGGGGCTCGGCTGTCCTGCCTACTCTAAGGGGAGGCTCACATTCACCCAATTTGAAACCCCCTGTCATAGGACATACTGGACTCCTCAGAAGAGATATAGGTCTCTAAAGTCATTCCCACTCCCTACTGCTGGTTGTGTCAACCTGAACTAACTGGAACCTTCCTCCACCTGGTCTGGGAGTGGGAATAAAACATCAGGAATATCTGATGGGATAGCAGGTTGAATTCCTACTGACCCGATTCTTTTGTTAGTTTAAGTGTCTTTTGAATTAAAGTGCGCAGTGAACTCTGACGGGTTGAAATCCATGCTGGCGCCGTTCATTTTTGCCACTTCTTACAGATGGGATTGGAGATGAAAAGTTTAACTGATAAGTCACCGCGATCAGCACTCACACGCTCAACTTAGCACCAACTGCATGGTTTTATTTAAATGAATGGAGCCTACAGGCAGTCTGGCACACGTGGGTGCTCAGCAGCTTCTAAATACATTTAACCGCGACTACATTGTGCGCCTGCTGATCTTCAGATACCGTGGCGGCAGAAATCTTGCCACTACAAAATCCACAGAGGAAACACTGTTCATTTTATAAATCAGAAATCTTATTACATGTTGTTTGTCTCATGCTGTGAGGCCTTGGGTCAAAACTGTCAGAATTGAAGGTCCAATTCTTCTGGGTGTCACGTCCACCTGTGTGAGACTAAAGGAAAGGGGCAGAGAGAGACATCTTTTATTAGGACATTGTGACATTGCTGGGAAAAAAAAAAAAATCACAACTAGCGCAGAGTTCCAAAAAACTAAGCTCCAAAAACTGCAATTTCCACTTATTGCCAAAGGTGCAGCCAAAGAGAAGAAAGAGGAGATCTTTAAGAATGCAACTTGAACCACAACCATGCCTTTTTTTTTTTTTTTTAGGGAAGGGGTTTTGTTTTTTCTCTGGGAATCCCCAAAAAAAAATTTTAAATAAGTAAAAAAGAAAACTTATAGAGACACATATAGAGAGCGGGCAAGTCTCTCTCTCTCTCTCTCTCTCTCTCTTTTTTTCTCTCTCTCTCTCTCTCTCTTGGGAGGTAACCTTGCTCCTTATGACCTCATAATTGTTACATCCTGACTTTTGTAAATAATGGTTTTTCTTTTCTAAAAAGGTTCGAGCTAGTGACTTACAGATAACCTCCTCGGTCGGTCCAACAGCGCGGCGCCTGCCACAGATGATCTTAGCTGCACAACGTCTCTTCTTCTGCAACAAACACACCCAAAACCACTCAGGCCACAGTGTGTGACCGGCTGTCTGAGCTGGTTAACAGGTTACTGTGTAGTGCTGCATGCAGAATCAAACTGACCGACTGAGGAGAACGGGTACAGCCACCCAAACAAACAGTGGAGATGACTTGGAGTACAAACCTGAGCAGGCCCAACGCCTCGGCTGCTGCTGTATGTACTATTGTATTATCGAAGGAGAAAAACAAACTCTTAAAGAAAATATCAAGCATTAACCTCTCCCTGTCACAACAATCTCTATCAGGAGCCCAGTGTCCCCGGTTTGTCTTGGATTACCCTTTAACGTTGGAATTATGAATTTTTCTGTTGAGAAACATTTGAATGCTGTGGTTTCTTACAAAGACTCAAAATACCAGTTCATTATTTTGATAGCAACAACTTCAACATTTAGGACCAATCCCAAGCCCACCCCTCAGTGCTCTGCATTGCTCATTGGTCTCCCCCACCTCCCTTCTCCCTCTACTCCTGTGCGACAACAACCTGAATGTGAAGCTGTAGGGTGTTGAATGATGAAGAGAAGTGAAATGGAAAAGTACGGGCTTACCCTCTCCACCATCGTTATAATGAACAGCATATTTAACATGTTTTTTCCGTATATATGCTCTGGCGTGGCTGTAGTCTGCTGGCGGCAGGATTGATGTCAGCTGGTGACGTAAACTCATGACCCAATCCTGAAAACACCAAAATGACATTGGCTATAAGACACAACTCAATGGCAGCAACACTACAGCATTAGAATTTAATAACAAGAGCACTACTGTGTATGTGTGAAGCACATGGGTGCATTTCTGGAAGGGGGGCAGTGTGGCACAGTTATCACTATGGTAAATGATGTACTTTGACAACTAGACCTACGAGCCATTCCAACAGCGGCTTTGGAAGGCTCCAGGTAGCTGCTGCTAGATCCAGGATGGAGATAACACTTTTATCTTCTGATAAAAAATAAAATAAAAATTCATATACTTTTGAAATGTGCTTTACTCAGAGAGGGAGTGGAGTTTTTGTATGTGTGCGTACATGTACATGTTCACATTTCTGCACAGGCAAAAGTTGCAGCGTGCACTGCCACACACAACTTTTGCATTCACCCACAATATGTTTGTAGTCCCATGCATTATATTTAGTTGTGAGGTTAGCCATAAATATATTATCAATATATTCACATGAACAGGTAGAGCCCCTCCTTCTCCCAAACTCGCCTGACATTCCTTATCTCACACACACACACACACACACACACACACACACACACACACACACACACACACACACACACACACACACACACACACGGTGCCGTTAACCGCAGCGTGATTCATTCATGCTCGATCTTTCAGTCCCCCCCCAAACCTCTGTAACCCACCTAGCGACCGACCCGGTACCGGTACCCGTCGGTTCTGCTCCAGAACCCATCCCATTGTGTTAATCCATCCATTGTGCACACAAACACCAACACTCCGCTGATAGCACCTACTTTCATTTCCTGGTCCCCCATTAAATTGTTTCCCCAAGGAACACGAGCCCATGGCCCCCGCTAGTTGTATTCCCTGTTTGGGACCGGTTATATATATATAACCGGTCCCAAACATAGACCGGTTATATACGGTCTATGTTTGGGACAGGGGAAGGCTTATTTGAGCGGGGGAAAGCTGTTGTAGCAGTATAAAATTATGGGCTGTATTGTTAAGGTGATTGCTATTCAATTACAGGAAATGAATATTATTATGAGTACTGAGGTGTATGATGCATTATATTTCTGTGTGTGATTAGATCAAAGATCTGCTGAACCACTATACATAACAAAACCCCCTGTCACGTTGGTTTCTACCAATTAGCGTAATTGAAGGGCCAGAGAGAGAGACAGAGAGAGAGAGAGAGAGACAGAGAGACAGACAGACGCCTACCTGAAGCTTTCTGAACTAGTGACGCTGTCTATCCAGTTGTATCTAAAACAGGTTGGGTACTGGAGGCTTCAGGACTCTCTGAGGACATCTGGGGGTGGGAAGGAAGAACAGCATCGGGTCCCAAACTGTTTCACCAATGGTCCTGGGACGCCTTCTTATGTCCCAGTGTATTGTTTGTTTGTTTTATAAATAAAAATATTAGATCACAACAAAAATAAAACAGTGTCACAGATATTAGGCATGAATGTCTTTGAGTCGAAGATGAGTACATGTTGTGTATGAATTCATGGATAAATAGATAATGACATAAATAACTAAGACTATTTGTGACCTTGCATCAGTGAAAATGTCATTTCCTTCTCCACGAAATAAAACTATAAAGTTAGGAGTTTGGTGTTTGAAAACAAATACATCAATTTTGGAGGGAAATTAATGTAGAACACATTGTACACACGTTTCTGTGATTATATTGAGTACGTAGCCTAGAGCAGAACTCAGCCAAACAGGTGAGACAGGCAGTGCAGAAGGCGTACGCTACATGAGCAATCTAACAGTGTGACATGTAGTCTACTGCCTGTGTGTTATAGAAATAGTGTGAGTCAGAGCTTTGACAGTGGCAAGGACATACTTTGGGACAGTAAAGTGCTTGTGACAGTTAAACAGTGATGATGCTTATGGACAATAACAGTGTTTGTGGACAGGTCAGGGGGATATTGTTGTAGTTGGTGACAAGTGTTTGTGGGAAAAGAAATTAAAAGTCATTTTTACTCAGAAAGAGAATCTTTTCTACAGTCCCAGGGCTGAGCCTATTTAGTTTCTTGCTGACCACTTCACCAGCTTTTGAAAATACCCGCTCACATGGCCCAGAGGAGGCGGGTGTGCACAGAATGTTACGGGCCAGCATGTACAAGTGAGGGTAAACATGTTTGTGCTGTGCCCAAAACTGGAGTGGATCTTTGTAGCGTGGTACGTTGGGCTCACTGAGGTACCTCTGCACCTCCGCAGTGGCATTCGCAGTGGCACTTTTCACCTTCCTGGTCTCCGTAACATGTTGGTCCAGTAAATCCCATAGGCCAGTTCCTGAATAGTGACCAAAAACAATGCATTAGGCTAGAAAAATACTACATAAACATGAGAATATTGACCATAGATTTATACCTGAGGATTCAGCAGGCTCTTGTGCTGCTGGGTCAGGTGGAGTGCTGCTGTCTCTGAAAAGAGATGAACATTCAGCTGTGAGCCTTCTCACAGCATTTAGAGTTTCCTGGGTTGCAAAATCCCACTGCCAGGAGAGTGGCCAGGGAGTGTTGACTGGCTGTCTCGTAGTGACTTAATCTCTCTGTCATGAGCCGCGTAGCCATCTCACCATTCACCTCCCGCAGTTTAGAACTAATGGCATGCCTCAGCATTTGCACAAGGGGAACTATTTTGGAGCCAGAGACAGTTTTCTTTCTGCTGACAGCTCCACCGTTGCCTCTTTTAGGGGAGCCAATGCTCCAAGGCATTCAGCTATGTTATATTCTGCTGAAGTCAGAGCCGCCAAATCGGTGCAGAGTGCCACCACAGCAGCACTGACCGGTTCCCTCTGCTCATACAGCCTGGCCATCATGTCATATGTGCTGTTCCAGCGTGTCTCCACTTCCTGCCCAAGCTTGTGATGTGGTATCCCCATCTGCTGCTGGATGCTGAGGAGCTGCTCTCTGGCGACGGTGCTCGTCCTGAAATAGGCCGCAATCCTCCTGGCCTTGCCCCGGTGTCTGGTCAATGGCTTTCTTCACAACCAGGTTGATAGCATGGGCAATACAAATGCTGTGTCTTAGTTGCAAAATATTCCCACATGCCATCATGTTTACACCACCATCAGTCACAAGGCATCTCACCTCTCCCTGAATGCCCCATTCCTCCATGACAGATGTCTTTGTGGCTGCGATGCTGGCTGCAGTATGCCTCTCTGGGAACTTCCCCACCGATGATAATATAGTGGACAATTTGTCATCGGCATCAATGTAATGGCCGGTGATGGCAAGATAAGCATCCATAAGATAAGATGTCCACATGTCTGAGGTCAGACTCACAGCTGTAGCCTTCAGCAATTCTTCCTTGGCCTTCTGCTTTTCCTCCACAAACTGGGACTCCACCATGGCTTTCACAGTTTGCCGTGATGGCAGAATATCGGATGGATCCAAAAGGCTCACAAAAGCTCAGAATGACTGTTATGGGCCGGCACTGTTTTTCATGTCCCTGCTTGTTTTCCTCTCTTTTTTCCCCTGTGTATGTTGTCTGTGTCTGTCTCCTCCTGCTGTACAGCCCATTCAGAGGATCCAGGTCAGGGGGCGTGGCCATTCTCTCTTGCTGTTACCACCAGCTGCAGCTCATTACCATCAATCAACCAGCAGTTATCTACCCGGGCTGGTCACCTCTCCAGCGTCAGTTCGTTCCTACACTACCTGTGGTAACTTGGCTCTGTACTGCGATCTATGATTCTGTTCCTACCCTCTCAGCATTATGGTTGTTTTTGCCACGTTGTAAC
This sequence comes from Perca fluviatilis, assembly GCF_010015445.1. NCBI lineage: Eukaryota > Metazoa > Chordata > Actinopteri > Perciformes > Percidae > Perca > Perca fluviatilis. The sequence goes on from NC_053133.1 coordinate 30,845,378, forward strand.
CTGCCTCTCCTCCGATCAGATCCCGTCTGTACCTGCTGCCTGCCTGCCACTCCCACGCCGCGACCTGCTCATCTGTTATCCTCGTCATCCAGCTCTCAGTGCTACTGGCTCTCCACCCCACTCGGCTTCTATCCCGGTCTGAAGCTGCTCCCCCCTGAACTGTTCCTCTCTGCCTATTACGTTGAGCAATAAACACCTTAATTCACCCTCTCTGTCCGTGAGTCCGTCTCTGAGCCTCAGTCACTACCGAGCTTAACAATGTGAGTCTTTTACGACCATGTTGACAAGTGCTTGATCTATCCGGTCCTTTCTATTTCCTACAACACAACAAATGTACATTTATAAATGATGCAGTATGCATGCATGTAGGCCTACTGCAATGTGAGAAACCCAAACGGTTAAGACCGAAGTTTATAGAGACACTACGGAGTTCACACTTGAAAAGGAACAACAGAATCAGAAGACAAACTCACCCTGACTGCTGGATTCAGCTTGGTCAGAGGCAGTGGCTCGATCATGCTTGGCACCGAAGTGCCTCAACATGGATGAGGTGGTGTTGTTGTAGGCCAGCTTCTGGTCACAAATCAAACACTGGACCTACAAAAGAAATCACAATAAGTAGCCTTAAGGGCTTTTCTCATGTTTGGCCATAGTGTGTGATCAGTCTTTCAAAAAACAGATCCCGGCCAGTGGCAGAATATGAGCCAATATTAGATGATACATGATAGATGCAAACACACAACACAATTTGTGAACAGGCTACACCAAGCCTACATCCCAAATGGTAGAAAAGACTAGGGCCGAATGTATATGAAAGATGTGAATATTAAGAAGTTCCTATTGCCTATAGTCAAATATTATTTCATTATTAAGCTATAGTTTAGGATGTAGCTCATTTAAATATAGACATTTCCGTATAATGGAGAGTCGCATAGTCTAATGCACACCAGCGTATCCCATATAAGCAACCTTTTGGGGTGAAATCAAATCAAAGTGTTCCCACATCTCTGAACGGTCTCTCTTCACTACAGGTTCCATGTCTAGTCCTCGATAAACTCTAGCAACGCTACACACTTTCTACTCGCTATAAACTATTTTATAAACTGTCTACTCGCTATGAATTTACCTGCAATTAACTGTCTACTCGATATACAGTTACTTGCACAGAACTCTGTACTCGCTACAAAGTTACTTGAACAAAACTCTCTACTCGCTATAAACTTACCTCCAATAAACTCTCTACTCGAAATAAAAGATTTCAAAGATTTCAGTTTCAGTTGCATTTTAAATTTGACTTTTTACATTGCACTTTACATTTTAGATTGGAGAATAATTTCATCCAAATTGAAGCTAAAGCCTACAGTATAGGTCCCAGCGCAAGCAGCAGCCGTCCCATACGCTGACCATTCAAATGGGAAACAACAGCTGCGTTCATGCACAGCAGGGTAAGTGACATTTGAAAATAATCTAGCTAATAATTATAAATCAAACAGCTTATTCATAAATCTTGTGGAATAAACACAAGGCATTAGCCTGAGCACTTTGCAATGATAACACTCTCCCGCTTATACAAAGAACTGCCATCATTTCCAAGCAATGCTGTGCTGAGTTAGCTAGCTAACATTTGCGTGTTCTTACCTTGGAGCAATAATGTAATCTAATTACATACTTAGTGGTTAATTAATCGCATACATCATTTTTTCTGTGAGAGTATTTTAAATATTTCAATTCAAATGAATCGATGAATAATCAGCATCAGTGACATTAAAGTTAAAAAATACTCTTACCGGCTTGTTTATTGCTAAGGCCATGTGGTCAAAGTGACATGATTTAATAATAATGTAATAGGGTGACCATATTTTGATTTCCAAAAAGAGGACGCTCGGCCCGGCCTGGAGACACATATCCAGACAGGCTTCTCAGAGGTTAATGAACATGCTTTATTACGCCTCAATGGTGCAAAAATAACTTCTGTAATCAAATAAAATCACAATCACAGCAGGGGGAGGAGCTAACAGAGGACAAACAGCTCTGTCAGGTTGGTCTCTGTTTGAATAGAATAAACTTGATCGTCATTGGTCCTGACTATTAGGGATTGACCAATCAGTGGCCTGGCAGGTTATCTGTATCGGTGTTTAACTTCACCGATAACCGATAAAGGTAATACATTAAAAAGTGCTCCGCTAAACTAATTTGGGTATAGTGAAGATATTTCTACTCGGCTACAGACCCTGAACATGGAAACATATCAAAGAGAGAGATAGATAGATAGATAGATAGATAGATAGATAGATAGATAGATAGGTGTTAGAAGAGGTAGAGGGGACTGATACTGCATATATAAAGGAGAAATGGGAGATGCAGATGGAAATATGGGGGGAAATAATTTCACAACAGTGGAGAAGTACATCTCCTCTGTCCTGAGAGAATTTGGGGGGAAGAGTTGTTGTGGAAGTTTCTGTTGCAGCAGGAGTAGAGTTTTCAAAGTTTAGTAAAGTGAAAAAAATAAGACAGTCGGAGACTAAACCAAGTTAGGTTTTTGTATTTTATTAAGATATATTTGCAAATATAGGAGGAACACGATTTCACAAAAAGCACGTCAGCTCAGGGTGGAAAGGCTTCTTCGAACGAGTAGAAGAAACACTGAGCTTAAAGGCACAATGGGTAAAAGGGGAGTGACAATCACACATGAGACAGTTCTAAACATGACTTTACATTTATTACAAGACACAAAGATACAGATCCTACCAGATACTTCTCACAGGACACATAAAGATACAGATCCTACCAGATACTTCTCACAGGACACATAAAGATACAGATCCTACCAGATACTTCTCACAGGACACATAAAGATACAGATCCTACCAGATACTTCTCACAGGACACAAAAAGATACAGATCCTACCAGATACTTCTCACAGGACACAAAAAGATACAGATCCTGCCAGATACTTCTCACAGGACACATAAAGATACAGATCCTACCAGATACTTCTCACAGGACACATAAAGATACAGATCCTACCAGATACTTCTCACAGGACACATAAAGATACAGATCCTGCCAGATACTTCTCACAGGACATAAAGATACAGATCCTACCAGATACTTCTCACAGGACATAAAGATACAGATCCTACCAGATACTTCTCACAGGACATAAAGATACAGATCCTACCAGATACTTCTCACAGGACACATAAAGATACAGATCCTGCCAGATACTTCTCACAGGACACATAAAGATACAGATCCTACCAGATACTTCTCACAGGACACATAAAGATACAGATCCTACCAGATACTTCTCACAGGACACATAAAGATACAGATCCTACCAGATACTTCTCACAGGACACATAAAGATACAGATCCTACCAGATACTTCTCACAGGACACATAAAGATACAGATCCTACCAGATACTTCTCACAGGACACAAAAAGATACAGATCCTACCAGATACTTCTCACAGGACACAAAAAGATACAGATCCTGCCAGATACTTCTCACAGGACATAAAGATACAGATCCTACCAGATACTTCTCACAGGACATAAAGATACAGATCCTACCAGATACTTCTCACAGGACACATAAAGATACAGATCCTGCCAGATACTTCTCACAGGACACATAAAGATACAGATCCTACCAGATACTTCTCACAGGACACATAAAGATAACCTTCATCAGTTTAGACCAGGGGTCTTCAACATTTATTAAGCCAAGGACCCCTCAACTGAGAGAGAGACGGAGCAGGGACCCCCTACACAGAATGAGCAGGAGTCAGACTGGAGGTGAGTGAAGTTGAGCTTTATTTGCAAAATCCAACAGGAGGAACAGAGAGCAGGACAGACAGGCAGATCTTCGACAGGTAAGAACTCAGTAGAGTAACAGGTAGTTGATGAGAGCAAGTCTAAGTGTCACGAAGCAAACGAGACCAGACAAGGAGTGAAAGTGTGTGTGCTGCTTATAAAGGTGGTGGACTGATGAGGTGCAGGTGGTGGACTGATGAGGTGCAGGTGGTGGACTGATGAGGTGCAGGTGGTGGACAGGTGGTGGACTGATGAGGTGCAGGTGGTGGACAGGTGGTGGACTGATGAGGTGCAGGTGGTGGACTGATGAGGTGCAGGTGGTGGACTGATGAGGTGCAGGTGGTGGACTGATGAGGTGCAGGTGGTGGACTGATGAGGTGCAGGTGGTGGACTGATGAGGTGCAGGTGGTGGACTGATGAGGTGTAATCAGTACTGAGGAGACAGTGAACGGCTGAGGGGAGTGAGTGATGGGGAATGTGAACGAGGGGGAGGAGTGAGTGCTGGTGACGGTGGGACCCTGACACATATTTTGTATAAAATGAAGTTGCATATTAATCTGGCCTACAATAACCTGTTGGGCGGCTTAAAGCTTTTATGCATAACTTTTTGCATAGAATATTAAGCTATTAAAATAGCCTAATAAATGTTGGCATGATTTCATAAATCATGTTTTTATGTAAAAAAAAAAACGTGGCACAGTGGATGAATTCATTAATTAACTATCTGTTGATGGCTATCTTATGACTACCTTACCAATACGCCAGTAAGCCTATCAACAGTGGGGATTTATATTTGCTAATAATAGGACTTTTTAATTTTTTTAAAAACTTTCAAAAATTAACAATAATTTGGCGGACCACCTGTAGTGACTCTGAGGACCCCCCAGAGGTCCCGGACCCCCTGTTGAAGATCCTTGGTTTAGACAAAGGCCATACACATTCGTCACTAGACTCGCTGTCTCCACAGTTAGGCAGAATCAAAATCAACATGTGAGAAGGAGAGAAACTATTGTGGAAAAAATGCAATGTGCTAATAAAAAACATATGAATTATAAGGAATAATGCTTAAATGTAAATTTGCCATTACAGAGTATAGTTTGGTTTTTTAGAGTTCCAGTTCAAAGGATTTCTCAGGGAGTAAGTACATCCTGTTGGGGATCCTGTGGCGAGAATAAGGCAACACGTTTTCATGTGTTTTGGGACTGCCGGCCATTTTAAAATATTGGAAAGAAATTAAATTGACCATGGAGAAAATCATGAAAATAGTGATTCCATCAGAGTTCGTGACGTTATGTCTGGTGTTAAGACGGGACACTGTGAAGGGGTCTGAAAACAAACATATGTATAATATCCTATTACTAGCCAGCAAGGAAGCAATCCCAAGGAAATGGTTGGTAAAAGATCCTCCTCCAGTCGAGGACTGGATCAAACTGGTTCAGGATGTTTTTATAATGGAGACACTCTCTCAGGCTTGGACCAGAGAAGTTTGAGAGCTACTGGAAAACCTGGATCCACTTCAGAACTACTTTAAGGCAAGATTCTGGGTAATGTGTTAAATCCCCCTAGTTTTTGACTCCACTCATCTGGTTCAGTTTTCTGAAGTTTCTTTGTTTCAGCAAATAAAGAGTTATACATGTATACAGCAAACTATCTGACTTAATCTATAATTATTAACATTTGTGTTGTTGATTTTGCCATCACAGGTATTATCACCCCACCATAAGATATTATTTGAAGGAAAGGTTTATGAATGAGGAAAGGTCCATATGGAGCAGACACATGTATTCATCACTGTCTAAGCTACTGGAAGCCTAACATTTCCCTCAGGATGAATAAAGTGTCTGTCTGTCTGTGTATCTATCTATCTACCCATCTACCCATCTACCTACCTACCCCTGGAACACACTCAAGGACCCCTGGGGGGCACTGGACCCCCCGTTTTTAACTAAACAGTGAGATAAATGCAGACTATCATACTAATGACTAATATATTTGGTGTTTTTTAACTAAACAGTGAGATAAATGCAGACTATCATACTAATGACTAATATATTTGGTGTTTTTTAACTAAACAGTGAGATAAATGCAGACTATCATGCTAATGACTAATATATTTGGTGTTTTTTAACTAAACAGTGAGATAAATGCAGACTATCATACTAATGACTAATATATTTGGTGTTTTTTAACTAAACAGTGAGATAAATGCAGACTATCATGCTAATGAATAATGCTATTTTTGACCCTGTGAACTTGGACACGCCTCGGCATGAGACGGGACGGCATGACATCATAGACAGTATCTAAGAAGCATGACATGGGACGCTCCAGGCTGCAGCCATACCCGCCTCAGTTTGGGTCCCCTGGAACACACTCAAGGACCCCTGGGGGGCCCTGGACCCTAGTTTGGGTCCCATGGGCCAGATGAAGATGCCGCGCTGCCTCCTCCGGCCCGCTGGGGGCAGCAGAGAGCAGTTTTCGGTCTCCGCTCGACACACAACTGTTGACCATCCATGGTTCATATGGTTCATACACAACAGTTATGGCTGAGACTTTAAAGAAGCACTAAGTGTCTCGTGAACACCGTTAAAACCTCCAACATGACGTCCGAAGGGACCGTTTACCGCTGAGCTCCGTTTCCCGGCGGTGAGTCTTCACCAAATGAACTTTATTTATCCTCTCCAGCAGTTACAGAAAATAAGCAAAGTATAAGATATCAAAAAGGGAAAAATACAAACTCATGAAGCCGTTAACCGGCATCAGCGGAGGCGGTTTAACGGTAAGGAGTCCGCTAATGAAGACCCTTAAATCTGTGCTTAATATTAACTTTACTAACGTTAACGATGTTAACGTAACTTACGTTACATGTAACTCACACACACACACACACACACACACACACACACACACACACACACAACAACCCAGCAGCCTCCATGTAAATAATCACTACTTTTATCAGCGTAAAACACACTTCATTCAAAGTGGACAGAAACTAAATAAAACTATCAAAAGCCGTCTTGGTTCATCTTTCCACTGTTCCAACAATCACCACTCTGGTTTGGTTGAAATAAACCCTTAATTCACCCATTTACATGTGGAGATATGCTGGCTCTATACACGCTAAAAGTCCTGATTATTTACATGGAGTCTGGTGGAGATATGCTGGCTCTATACACGCTAAAAGTCCTGATTATTTACATGGAGTCTGGTGGAGATATGCTGGCTCTATACACACTAAAAGTCCTGATTATTTACATGGAGTCTGGTGGAGATATGCTGGCTCTATACACACTAAAAGTCCTGATTATTTACATGGAGTCTGGTGGAGATATGCTGGCTCTATACACGCTAAAAGTCCTGATTATTTACATGGAGTCTGGTGGAGATATGCTGGCTCTATACACGCTAAAAGTCCTGATTATTTACATGGAGTCTGGTGGAGATATGCTGGCTCTATACACTAAAAAGTCCTGATTATTTACATGGAGTCTGGTGGAGATATGCTGGCTCTATACATGCTAAAAGTCCTGATTATTTACATGGAGTCTGGTGGAGTTTGGTGATGGTGATTTCGGGGCTGTTTCATGTTAAACTAAAAGGATCTTACTCTTTAACTAAAAGGTCTATCTCTGTAGGGATCCATCCCATAATGTTGTCAGACACTTAGAATAATAATCTGAGTCTGTCAGCAGCAACAACAGAACTTTTAGTGGACTCTAACTGCTGCTGAACATTAGTCCTGTAGGGTTACATTACAGCTTGATTCTGGTTTAATACTGGACCAGTTTCACAGATTGTTGTTCACATCAGACACCAATGCATGATGGGATATAGAGTCCAGGTTGAAAAATACAGAAAAATGAGCCTTTAATACAAGTTCAAACAAACGTTAAAAGTGTTATGAATAACATGTGAAGGCTTATCTGTTGTTTATGTAACTTTCTTCTGATCTTCTGTCAGAGGAGGTGATCTTAATTCCAGGTGTGAGGGGGTCTCTGACGGCGTCCCGGTCTCTGACGGCGTCCCGGTCTCTGCAACGCTCGTCTGCAGGTTGTTCAGATGATCCAGGAGAGCGATGGGGGGAGGAGGAGGAAGGAGGTGGGCTGTCAGTGGGAGAGTCCAGAGGAGGAGAGGAGGGAGGTGGGCTCTCAGAGCGACTCAGCAGAAAGGAGAGACGCTGCCGTCCAGGTGGACCTGCTGACTCAGCAGCTCAGCTGGACACACACAGGTGAGACACACACAGGTGAGACACACCTGCAGGTCTGTCCTCATCTGCCTGTTAGCAGCAGACTCGTTCCAACATTTAATCAGTTTGCACTCAGAGAACCATAGAAGAGACGTACGTTTGTCTCTCTACTCACTTTATAAATGTGTGTCTGTCTGTGTGTGTGTGTGTGTGTGTGTGTGTGTGTGTGTGTGTGTGTGTGTGTGTGTGTGTGTGTGTGTGTGTGTGTGTGTGTGCATCAGTGCGAGCAGATGACCCAGCAGGGGGCTCTCTGCTGCATCGCTGCACCCACCACAGCCGGCCCGTCTATCTGCTCTGCTGCTGCCCCCCCGCCGCTCACACACTACCCACAATGCATCAGCTCGGAGCGCCTGCACCTCCGGACCCTCAGCCTTGCAAAGAGTGTCCCTTGTTACCCAGCATGCCTCTGTGCGGCGTGTCCCCCACCGCAGGACGGAGGAGTGAAGCTCCGACAGACGCCTCGGCGCCTCCTGCTGGACTCATCGCTCCGCTGAGTGAGGAAGAGGAGGAGAAAGAAGAAGAGGAGGAGGAGGAGAAAGAAGAAGAGGAGGTGAAAGAAGAGGAGGTGAAGGAGGTGAAGGAGGAGAAAGAAGAGGAGGTGAAGGAGGAGGAGGAGGAGGAGGAGGAGAAGGGCTTATGCAAAAAGAACGGTAAGTTGTTGTAAAGTTTATTCAGGTTATATTTTGGATCAGTATCAGCACTGTTTGGATCATTTCTCTAACAGTATGAGAGACAGACAGACAGAGGACAGACAGGCAGGCAGACAGACAGACAGACAGAGGACAGACAGGCAGGCAGACAGACAGACAGACAGAGGACAGACAGGCAGGCAGACAGACAGACAGACAGACAGACAGACAGACAGGCAGAGAGACAGACAGGCAGAGATACAGAGAGGCAGACAGGCAGAGATACAGACAGACAGACAAGCACAGGACAGAGATACAGACAGACAGACAGACAAGCACAGGACAGACAGAGATACAGACAGACAGGCAGACAGAGAGACAGACGGAGATACAGACAGGCAGACAGAGAGACAGACAGGCAGACAAGCACAGGACAGGCAGACGGAGATACAGACAGGCAGACAAGCACAGGACAGGCAGACGGAGATACAGACAGGCAGACAGAGAGACAGACAGGCAGACAGAGAGACAGACAGGCAGACAAGCACAGGACAGGCAGACAGAGATACAGACAGGCAGACAGAGAGACAGACAGGCAGACAAGCACAGGACAAGCAGACAGAGATACAGGCAGACAGAGAGACAGACATATATAATTTTCTAATTTTGTTCTTGTAATATAACCTTTTCTCATAAATTATAATTAGCCAGCTGATCAGATGACTTCTTGTTCTCTGTTGACTCGTTCTACATAATATCTACATTTTCGACTTTTTTTTTCTTCTCATAACAATCTGACTTTTTCTCAAAATTGTTAAAATAATTTCATAATTTTCTGACTTTTTTTCTCAAATATTTTGACTTTTTCAAAGAAAAAAGATCTTATAATATTCCCTTTTTTTTTTTTTTACATTTAAATGTAGAGAAGAGGAAGCGGCCCACATTAACGGCAGAGAAGAAGTCCAACGGTAAAAAACGGACCAATCGCATCACAGGAGAAGATCAGCCCAGCGTGCAAAGAGCCAACGATGACAGGAAGTCCAACTGGTGTCTGGACGTCATCCAATCAGAAGAGAGGAGCTCCGTCAGAAGCAAAACACAAATCCAACGCACCCAAACTCAGAGGGGCGGGAACACGGAGTCCACTGACGGAGGAGAGGATGGAGTGATGGAGGAAGAGGAGGTCAAACCGTTGAAGAGGAAAGCAAGGCGGCCGCGGAGGAAGGCGGTGGGTCCACCAATCAGATACCTCCTGGAGTCAGAGGAACCGTCAGCGGCCAATCACAGCAAAGCGAAGGGAGCGAAGGGGAAAAGGAGGGAAGAGGGGGAGGAGCTAATGGAGGACACACAGCTCTGTCAGGTTGGTCTCTGTTTGAATAGAATAAACTTTATTGTCATTGGTCCTGACTATTGGGGATCGACCAATCAGTGGCCTGGCAGGTTATCTGTATCGGTGTTTAATTTCACCGATAACCGATAAAGTTAATAATTAATAAGTGCTCCACTACAGCTAACCCTGTCTCTCTAACCTGTCTGTCTGTCTGTCTCTCTAACCTGTCTGTCTGTCTCTCTAACCTCTGTCTGTCTGTTTCTCTAACCTGTCTGTCTCTCTAACCTGTCTGTCTAACCTGTCTGTCTCTAACTTGTCTTTCTGTCTCTAACCTGTCTGTCTGTCTGTCTCTCTAACCTCTCTGTGTGTTTGTCTCTCTAACCTCTCTGTGTGTCTCTCTCTAACCTGTCTGTCTCTCTCTAACCTCTGTCTGTCTGTCTGTCTCTCTAACCTGTCTGTCTGTCTCTCTAACCTCTCTGTCTGTCTGTCTGTCTCTCTAACCTGTCTGTCTCTAACCTCTGTCTGTCTGTCTCTCTAACCTCTGTCTGTCTGTTTCTCTAACCTGTCTGTCTCTCTAACCTGTCTGTCTCTAACTTGTCTTTCTGTCTCTAACCTGTCTGTCTGTCTCTCTAACCTGTCTCTCTCTAACCTGTCTGTCAGTCTCTCTAACCTCTGTCTGTCTCTCTAACCTGTCTCTCTAACCTGTGTCTGTCTCTCTAACCTGTCTGTCTGTCTAACCTGTCTGTCTGCAGCTCCACCTGTCTGTCCACAGCCTGCGGCTCAGCTGTCCTCTCTGCACCAAGAAGTTCAGCCGTGCCGTCGCCCTGCGCCACCATCACCATCACCATCGCCACGGCAACAGGGCGAGGCCCGTCTCCAGCGGTACCCGAGCCACAGACAACCAGGAAGAGGAGGCGAACGCCACGGGAGACAGAAAGAGGAGAGACAGGTGGAGGAGACGCAGAAAGCCCCGATGGTGGGCCGACTACCGGACTACACAGAGGAGGGGGGGCAGGGGGGAGGAGGGAGGAGGGAGGAGAGAGGGGGGAGGAGGAGAGGAAACAGAAAGGAGGAGGGAGGAGGAGAAAGATGGAGGGAGGAGGACAGAGGAGGAGGGAGTCTGTGTAAAGAAGGGAGGAGGAGAGGAAAGAGAGAGGAGGCCGCAGGAGAAAGATGGAGGGAGGGGGATGGAGGAGGAGGAGGGAGTCTGTGTAAAAAAGAAGGGAGGAGGAGAGGAAAGAGAGAGGAGGCTGCAGGAGAAAGATGGAGGGAGAGGGACAGAGGAGGAGGAGGGAGTCTGTGTAAAGAAGAAGGAAAAAAAAAAGAGAAGAGGAGGGAGGAGAAGGGGGGGGGGGGGGAGGGAGGAGGGGGGGGAGGAGGGGGGAGAGAGGGGGGGAGGAGGGGAGGGGGAGGAGAGAGGAGGGGGGGAGGGGAGGGAGGGAGGAAGGGAAGAGAGAAAAGGAGGAGGAGGAGGGGGGGCCTCGGTTGAGGGAGGGAAGAAAAAAGTAGTTTTTTTTTTTCCTCTTTTTGTTTTTTTAAGAAGATGGACGGGTGGCAAAGAGGGGGAGGGGAGGGAAGAGAGAGAGGGAGGAGAGGGAGAAGGAGGGAGGGAGGAGGGGGGGGGGGGGGGGGGGAGGGGGGGGGGGAGAAGAGGGGGGGGAGAGGAGAGAGAGGGAGAAAAGAGGGGGAGGAGGAGAGGAAGGGAGAGGGGAAGAGAAGAGAGGAGGGGGAGGGGGGGGGGGGGGGGGGGGGAGGGGGGTGGTTGGGGGGGTGGGGTGGGGGGGGGGTGGGGGGGGGGGGGGGAGGGGAAGGAAAGGGGAAAAAAAAAGAAGGAGGAGAAAAAAGAAAAAAAAGAAAAAAAAAAAAAAAAAGAAGAGAGAGAGAGGAAAGAGAGAGGAAGAGGAGAGATGGAGGAGAAGAAAAAGAGAAAGCAGGAACAGATGAACAGGAGGTGAACGGAAGAGACAGAAGAGAAGAAGAAGAGGAGAAACAACACTGTGTGAAGGAGGAGGGAGCAGGAACAGAGGAACGAGAGAGGAAGAGAAGAGAAAAGGAGGAGGAGGAGGAGGAGGAGGAGCAGCCTCAGAGGCCGAGGAGAAAGAGGGTGGGTCCACCAATCAGATACCTCCTGGAGTCAGAGGAGCAGTCACATGGTCCGGTAACAGCCAATCAGGACAGAGCCAACGGAGCAAAGCGAAGAGGAAGACCGAGAAAGGTTGTGATTGACAGTCGGGCTGGGGGCGGGGCTTCAGAGAGACAGACAGGCAACGGAAACACAGAGAGACAGACAGGAGACAGAAACACAGAGAGACAGACAGATCAGACAGAGAGACAGACAGGAGACAGAAACACAGAGAGACAGACAGGTTGTTCCAGACAGTCTTTCCTGGTGTACAGAGACGTGCAGAGCCTTCAGGTGAACGTCATCGCTCCCTGCTTTGTCAGACTGAAGCCTCTCCTCTGATTGGCTGATTATTTGATGACAGACAGGTGAGGTCAGATGTATATATTTAAAGGTTTGTGTTAGGTATTTTTCAACCTGCACCATATTTTAAATTTGTGTCAAACTGACTGATGGGAACTGCTGTGCACCAGACTCCATGTAAATAATCAGGACTTTTAGTGTGTATAGAGCCAGCATATCTCCACCAGACTCCATGTAAATAATCAGGACTTTTAGCGTGTATAGAGCCAGCATATCTCCACCAGACTCCATGTAAATAATCAGGACTTTTAGCGTGTATAGAGCCAGCATATCTCCACCAGACTCCATGTAAATAATCAGGACTTTTAGCATGTATAGAGCCAGCATATCTCCACATGTAAATGGATGAATTAAGGGTTTATTTCAACCAAACCAGAGTGGTGATTGTTGAAACAGTGGAAAGATGAACCAAGATGGCTTTTGGTAGTTTTATTTAGTTTCTGTCCATTTTGAATGAAGTGTGTTTTACGGTGATAAAAGTCCTGATTATTTACATGGAGTCTGGTGGAGATATAGTCTACATGAGTCCTGAATATGTAAAAGTCTGGTTATTTACATGGAGTATTAATGCTGGCTCTATACACCTACAAAGTCCTACAAGTTATTTACATGGAGTCTGGTGGAGATATGCTGGCTCTATACACGCTAAAAGTCCTGATTATTTACATGGAGTCTGGTGGAGTTTGGTGATGGTGATATCGGGGCTGTTTCATGTTAAACTAAAAGGATCTTACTCTTTAACTAAAAGCTCTATCTCTGTAGGGATCCATCCCATAATGTTAAGGTGTTACATGTTCATTACTGAAGATTTAACTGGCATTATTTTATCAGATGTATTTATCCTTTATTCCTCATTAAATAAACTGTGACTGTTACCGTGTTTATTTCAGCTCCGTTTTGCACGCAGCAGCTCCATCTATGAAATAAATAAATATGTTGTCTTTAATTGTTCTGTTGTATGTTATCATTTATTTTACTGTTTCTTTGCTGCTGCAACACCAGAAAGTTATTAGATATTTTACTGAAGTAAAAGTAGAATTTAAACCTAAAGAACCAAAAGTAAAAGTCCTCATTCTGCAGGATAACCTATATTATAATATTGTATTATAATTATTGATGCATTCATGTGTTTAATGACTTTATATTCTGCTGGGTGGTTTGGGAATTCAATAAAGTTTTATCTTTACCTAAAAAAAATTGTGTGTGTGCGCGTGCGTGTGTTTGTCTGTGTGTGCATGTGTCTGTCTGTCTGTGTGTCTGTGTGCATCAGTGTGTGTTTGTCTGTGTGTCTGTGTTTTTCTGGATCGAAATTTCAAAAATATTTTGTTCTTTTTCTACACTTTTCTCGACGTTTTTCTTAATTTTATTCAAATTTTTTGATCACTTTATTAACTGTTTTTGTCACCTTTGTTGATGTTTTTGATGTTTTTTTTTTTACTTTTTCCGATTTTTTTGGGTCACTTTTTTCAGCGTTTTTTTGAAAAGAAACACACGCACATATACACACACATACGCACACACAGTTAAAAAAAGGTAGAAAAAAACGTCCTTTCTTTATACTGTAGCAGTATTAGTACACATGGATGTATTAAAGAGAAGTAGTATAATCAACCTCATATCCTATATGTCCTCATATAACGGGCCTGTTGGCTGCGCACAGCAGACACATTACGGTAACGGCAGTTTACTCTCCGTCCATTACGGTAACGGCAGTTTACTCTCCGTCCATTACGGTAACAGCAGTTTACTCTCCGTCCATTACGGTAACGGCAGTTTACTCTCCGTCCATTACGGTAACAGCAGTTTACTCTCCGTCCATTACGGTAACAGCAGTTTACTCTCCGTCCATTACGGTAACAACAGTTTGCTCTCCGTCCATTACGGTAACAGCAGTTTGCTCTCCGTCCATTACGGTAATACCGCAGAAACAGGAAGTGATCTCAACAGAAGCGGCAGCGTTTGGTTTTCTGTTGATGAAGATGAAGCTGAAATGACTGAAAGTGGTGCTCAGGTCAGAAAATTAACACGTTACTTTACATTAATGTAGCTCTGTTTAAGCAGTACGCATTGATTATGTATCTAGTCTTTGTTTAATTAAGGCGGGAAGCTATTTCCTTAACGTGAAATATAGTCACCAAATCCACCAGACTCCATGTAAATAATCAGGACTTTTATCATTGTAAAACACACTTCATTCAAAGTGGACAGAAACTAAATAAAACTACCAAAAGCCGTCTTGGTTCATCTTTCCACTGTTCCAACAATCACCACTCTGGTTTGTTCTGGTTTGGTTGAAATAAACCCTTAATTCACCCATTTACATGTGGAGATATGCTGGCTCTATACACGCCAAAAGTCCTGATTATTTACATGGAGTCTGGTGGAGATATGCTGGCTCTATACACGCTAAAAGTCCTGATTATTTACATGGAGTCTGGCGATGGGGAGTCACTTAGACACCAATGCATGGGGAAATGGGGTCCGGGATGAAAACCCCTGAAACTACTCTTTAATAGTCCTATAATACTCCCATAAAGAAACCACTAAAGAAGTGTCTCGGTGTATGGAGTTAAACTGTGGAATGAATTAGAAATTGACTTGAAAAAGTGTAACACAATCAACCGATTAAAATAACTATTTAAATATAAGGTGATTAACAATTATAAAACAGAAGTGTGAATACCAGAAGGTGTACAAAATGTACTGGACTTCTTGCGTTGTACTGGGGTATATAGTGTATATTTAGTTTCTGTAACTTTAATTTTTGTATGAAAAAATATAATTGTATGTAAAAAGGGTATAAGAGTAATAAGCTTTGTCTTCAGCCTACACCGTGTGTGTCTGTCTGTCTCTGTGTGTGTGTCTGTCTGTCGCTGTGTGTGTGTGTGTATGTGTCTGTGTGTGTATGTGTTGTGTCTCTGTGTGTGTGTGTGTCTGTCTGTCTGTGTGTGTGTATGTGTCTGTGTGTGTGTGTGTCTGTGTGTGTGTGTGTCTGTGTGTGTATGTGTCTGTCTGTGTGTGTGTCTGTGTGTGTGTGTGTGTATGTGTCTGTCTGTGTGTGTGTGTCTGTGTGTGTATGTGTCTGTCTGTGTGTGTGTGTCTCTGTGTGTGTATGTGTCTGTCTGTGTGTGTGTGTCTCTGTGTGTGTATGTGTGTCTCTATGTGTGTGTATGTGTTGTGTCTCTGTGTGTGTGTGTGTGTGTGTGTGTGTCTGTGGGTGTGTGTGTGTATGTGTGTCTCTATGTGTGTGTATGTGTTGTGTCTCTGTGTGTGTGTGTGTGTGTCTCTGTGTGTGTGTGTTGTGTGTCCCTGTATGTGTCTCTGTGTGTGTGTGTGTCCCTGTGTGTGTGTGTGTGTGTGTGTGTCCCTGTGTGTGTGTGTGTGTCTCTGTGTGTGTGTGTCCCTGTGTGTCTTTTTGTGTTGTTTGTTTTTTGTGTTGTTTTGTGTGTGTCTCTGTGTGTGTGTCTGTGTGTGTGTGTGTATTGTGTGTTCTGTGTGTGTGTGTGTGCTCTGTGTGTGTGTGTGTGTGTCTCTGTGTGTGTGTGTGTCTCTGTGTGTGTGTCTGTGTGTGTGTTTCTTTGTGGTTGTATTGTGTGTGTCGTTGTTTTGTTTGTGTGTCTCTTGTGTGTGTTTCTGTGTGTGTGTGTGTGTGTCTCTGTGTGTGTGTGTGTGTGTGTGTCTCTGTGTGTGTGTGTGTCTCTGTGTGTGTGTGTCTGTGTGTGTGTGTCTGCAGCTGTTTGCCCGTCTGGAGCCTCGGCGTTCTCTGAAGGACGTTGAACCTCGCCTGTTTCCTGACGACGGAGGACCCGACCACGGTGACTGGCCACGCCCACTTCCTTCCTGTCAGCACACGCCACATGACATCACTGCCCCAAAAACATTAAAAACATTAAAACATGCATCAGGAGCCACATGATTGATGTTTTTATTAACTCTGTGGACACCTAGGAGACTTTGTATGAAGGTGTTTTCACTGATTTTGACTTTAATAAATGTAACATCTTTCCAAAAGTCAACGAGGAATCGTGTTAAATACCGTAATCCTGATTTATATATTGACCTAAATAATAGTTATGATTTTTGTACGTTTTTTTACGGGGGGTTTCTACTTTTTTCTATGTTTTTTAAGGCTATTTTAATTTTTTTTATAGTTTTTTTAAGGCTTTTTCTGTGCTGTTGTTTCACTTTCTACGTTACACTTTCTACGGGTTTTCTTAAGGCTATTTTAATGCTTTTTTGAGGGTTTTTCTCTACGTTTTTTTCTACTTTTTTGAGGGGTTTTTTCTACTTTTTTAAAGTTTTTTGTCTACTTTTTTTGAGGGTTTTTTTCTACTTTTTAAAGTTTTTTTTCTATCTTTTTTTGAGGGGTTTTTTCTACATTTTTTAGGTTTTTTTCTACTTTTTTTGAGGGTTTTTTTCTATTTTTTTTAGGCTATTTTAATGTTTTTTTAGAGTTTCTTTCTATGTTTTTTGAGGGTTTTCTGTGCTGCTGTTTGCTGATTGCTGTGTGTTGTGTTGGCCAGGTGAGGTGGTGGAGCTGTATGGAACGGAGGGAACAGGTGAGCTCACTGGACAGGAAACACTTGTGACTTCATCGTGCTAGTACTTCCTGTAACTGTGAGTGTGTCTCAGGTAAGACGGAGCTGCTCTACCACCTGCTGTGTCGCTGTGTGTTGCCCGTGGCAACCGGCGGTCTGGAGGTAGACGTTGTGTTCGTGGACACCGACTACAGTCTGGACATGTTACGACTCGTCAGCATCCTCGACAGCAGACTGAACGCAGGTACGCACACCAAAGAAGAAGAAACAGCAGAGGGACCCACATGTTTATACACAATATATAATATAATATATAATTCAATTCAATTTTATTTATAGTATCAAATCATAACAGGAGTTATCTCAGGACACTTTACAGATAGAGTAGGTCTAGACCACACTCTATAATTTACAAAGACCCAACAATTCCAGTAATTCCCTCAAGAGCAAGCATTTAGTGGGACAGTGGTGATGAAAAACTCCCTCTCAGGGAGAAAGCTGGCAATAATACAGTAATAATGTATAATAATAATAATAATAATAATAAAATAATAATAATGTCACAATACAGAGAATGACTAGAACTAGTAGTTGTAGTAGTTGATGGTGTTGCAGAGCCCAGCAGGACGTAACGGGACATATCAGGTGCCCAGGTAACCACAGGGCTGTGTGGCTCGTCCTACTCTCTGTGTAAACATTACGTGTCATCTAGCGGACGCTTTTATCCAAAGCGACTTACAATTGCTCCAGAGGTCAGAGGTCGCACGCCTCTGGAGCTGCTAGGGTTAGGTGCCTTGCTCAGGGACACACTGGTCGATGTATCACAGTGGGAATCTAACCCGGACCTCCCACACCAAAGACATGTGTCATCCATGCCTCCATCTCTCTCTCCCTCCATCTCTCTCTCTCTGTCTCTCTCCCTCCATCTCTCTCTCCCTCCATCTCTCTCTCTCTCTGTCTCTCTCCCTCCATCTCTCTCTTCTGTCTCTCTCCCTCCATCTCTCTCTCTCTGTCTCTCCCTCCATCTCTCTCTCTCTGTCTCTCCCCTCCATCTCTCTCTCTCTCTCTCTCTCCCTCCATCTCTCTCTCTCTGTCTCTCTCCCTCCATCTCTCTCTCTCTGTCTCTCTCCCTCCATCTCTCTCTCTCTGTCTCTCTCCCTCCATCTCTCTCTCTGTCTCTCTCCCTCCATCTCTCTCTCTCTCTCTCTCTCTCCCCTCCATCTCTCTCTCTGTCTCTCTCCCTCCATCTCTCTCTCTCTGTCTCTCTCCCTCCATCTCTCTCTCTGTCTCTCTCCCTCCATCTCTCTCTCTCTGTCTCTCTCCCTCCATCTCTCTCTCTCTCTCTCTCTCCTCCTCTCTCTCTCTCTCGCCCTCTCTCTCTCTCTGTCTCTCCCCCTCTCTCTCTCCCTGTCTCTCTCTCTCCTTCAGACGAGGCAGCGCTGCGTTTGTGTCTCTCTCGTCTCCTGGTCGTCCACTGCTCCTCCTCCTCCCAGCTCCTCCTCACCCTCCACTTCCTGGAGACGTCGTTGTCGTCGAGGCCCAGCCTGTCGCTTCTCCTCATCGACAGCATCTCCGCTTTCTATTGGCTGGACCGCTGCGAGGGCGGGGCCAGCGTCGCCAAGCAGGAAGAGAAGCTCAGCAAGTGTGCAGTGCTGCTGGGCCGACTGCTCAGGTAGATCTCACACACACACACACACACATTCAGACATACATACACACACACACACACACACACACACACACACACACACACACACACACACACACAGACACAGACACACAAATATCGGAGTAAATAATAAAGTTGTGAGTGTGGATCTTCTGGGTCTCCTCCTCTCAGGGATTACAGAATCACCGTCTTCGCCACCTGCCACGCCATGAGGAGGAGCTGGAGCGGACCCTCCTCCTCCTCCTCCTCGGACTACGACCGGCCCTACCTCTGTCGCCCCTGGCAACGCCTGGTGACCCACCGGCTGCTGTGCTCCAGGCTGGAGGCTGCAAGCAACATGGCCGCCACAGCAGGAGGCAGCAAGGAGCAGAGGAGACGGCAGGTCTTCACCGTCCACTGCACCTCCTCCTCCTCCTCTCTCCTGCCCCCTCCCTCCTCCTCCTCCTCTCTCCTGCCCCCTCCCTCCTCCTCCTCCTCTCTCCCCTCCCTCCTCCTCCTCCAGGACGAAGGCCTACAGGAGCAGCTCCTTCTGCGTGACCGATGGAGGAGTGGAGTTTATCTGAGCCGTCACTGCCCGCACACTCACCAGTCCCTCCAGCAAAGCCTGATTATGTGATCGCATAATTCATCGCATAATCAGCCAGAGTCCGCATATTTATGGGGGGTGGGGGGCCACATTTTTTTAAATAAGCCGCACTTTTGCCGCATAAATTGCCGATTTCCGTGCAAAATATGCGGTGCTTGCATGATGTCATAACCCCCGCATTTTCGTTGCAAAAAAGTCCCGTAATATATGTTAGCAGAAAGTTGAAAAACGTTGCGTTTACTTCACACGAGAGCAGCCATTTAGCCCCTGTTGCCATGGGAACGTTATGAAGTGACGTCATTACGCGACGTGAACATCATCGAAAAGCAGAGTGTTTCTCTTTTTCATCAAACTGCAGTTTTTGCAAGTTCCTGCAATTTCATCGCATAAAATTACATAAATATCATATATAACATGTTCCATCACATTCTTTAAGAAAACTTGCCGCATAATCAAGGATCTTTGCCCTCAACAATCACAAAAAAAATCCACATTTTTCTGGAAGGACTGACTAGACTTCCCCCTCTCATTCCCCCTGCTCTGGTGTCTCCCCCTCTCATTCCTCCTGCTCTGGTGTTCCCCCCTCTCATTCCTCCTGCTCTGGTGTCTCCCCCTCTCATTCCCCCTGCTCTGGTGTTCCACCCTCTCATTCCCCCTGCTCTGGTGTTACACTGCTCTCATTCCCCCTGCTCTGGTGTTACACTGCTCTCATTCCCCCTGCTCTGGTGTCTCCCCCTCTCATTCCCCCTGCTCTGGTGTTCCCCCCTCTCATTCCCCCTGCTCTGGTGTCTCCCCCTCTCATTCCCCCTGCTCTGGTGTTTCCCCTCTCATTCCCCCTGCTCTGGTGTTTCTCCCTCTCATTCCCCCTGCTCTGGTGTTCCACCCTCTCATTCCCCCTGCTCTGGTGTCTCCCCCTCTCATTCCCCCTGCTCTGGTGTTACACTGCTCTCATTCCCCCTGCTCTGGTGTCTCCCCCTCTCATTCCCCCTGCTCTGGTGTTCCACCCTCTCATTCCCCCTGCTCTGGTGTTCCACCCTCTCATTCCCCCTGCTCTGGTGTCTCCCCCTCTCATTCCCCCTGCTCTGGTGTTACACTGCTCTCATTCCCCCTGCTCTGGTGTCTCCCCCTCTCATTCCCCCTGCTCTGGTGTTCCACCCTCTCATTCCCCCTGCTCTGGTGTTCCCCCCTCTCATTCCCCCTGCTCTGGTGTTCCACCCTCTCATTCCCCCTGCTCTGGTGTTTCCGAGCCCCTAAACCGGAGACATTTGGAAACACTTCTGACCCGTTTAGGTTTGGAATCTGGGGTTGTTTCTGGAGGACTGCAGGGGGTACGTGTCCCCCTAGGGGTCCTCTGGAGGACTGCAGGGGGCTTAAAAACCCAAACGTAGCGGAGGAGATGGAGCCTGAGACTTTGTCCACACTGTTGTTCTGTTCTGATATATTTGGGTTAATGTATTTATATATTTGTCAAAGTTTAATAAAAGTTGAAGTTCATCCAGAAGGTGTTATTGTGTTTATTATATATATAGCTATATATATATAAGGAAAGTCTGCAGATGTACTGTAGTCACACACACACACACACACATAGTTTTACTTTACTTGGTAACACTTTACAATAAGGTACACAAAAAAATAGGTAGTTAATGATTAGTTACTGTTTTTGAAAGGGTAGTTACCCTTTTTCAGAAAAAGGGTAACTACCCTTTCAAAAACAGTAACTAATCATTAACTACCTATTTTTTTGTGTACCTTATTGTAAAGTGTTACCCTTTACTTTTTATTTTTGTACCAACTTTTTACTTTTACTCCTTACATTTGTAACATGAATATCGGTACTTTCGACTCCTTACATTTTACAAAATTGGCTCGTTACTTTAGTTTAAAATAATTTCAGTGGAGTTAACGTTATTAGTTTTCGCGTCATCAATACCGAATTCAATCTAATTGGACGGGAATATACACTCCCCTAAAGGATTATTAGGAACACCATAATTAATACAGAGTTTGACCCTATCCTCTCAATATGGGCCAACATTTCTAAAGAATGCTCCCAGCACCTTGTTGGATCACTGACACAAAGAATTAACCTCATGCCCTCCTTAAAAAAACTTACTCTCGACACCTTCGTGGCAAAAATGTCCACGCACACAAAAACTGTTATTAAATCATCATATATCAATATATTTTTCTGCTTTTTTTTCATAAATCACTTAAACAACTTGTAACCTAATCAAAACTACCAAACATTCAATCATTTTCAGGATTTTAACCCTTTAAATACCAGTTTATTTATTTGAAGTATTTCATTTTTTATTACAAAAAAACACAAAAAATGTTTTCTTTTCCATATAATGAATAATATGTAGATGGGGCTTTGGTGGGGATTAGAGGCTTGGATATGTCAAAGATAAGCAACAAAATTAATTTGATTGCATTAGTATTTTTGACATAGTGCCAGATACTCCTTTTGGACACCTTTGAGGCAAAAATGTACATGTCCAAAAAACTGATATTAAATCATCATATATCAATATTTTTTTCTGCTTTTTTTTCATAAATCACTTAAACAACTTCTAAATTGCTCAAAACTACCAAACATTTAATCATTTTCTGGATTTTAACCCTTTAAATGCCAGTTTTAAATCTTTGAAGTAACAATTATTTATGAAAAACCCAACAAAACATTAATTATTTTTCATAAAATAAATCATAGGGGAATGGGGCTTTGGTGGTGATTAGAGGCTTAAATATGTCAAAGATAAGCAACAAAACTGATTTGATTGCATTAGTATTTTTTATGTAGTTCCAGATACTCCCTTTGGACACCTTCGAGGCAAAAATGGCCCCATTGACTTCCATTATAACCACATGTTTTGATCTCACTGCCTTTACAGTATAAAACCATGCATTCTGTAATGTCAGCATTTCATTTGGAAGAAAACTAGTCATATTTGACATTTTTACAGTATTTCACCAGATTCAACCATTTTGCCCTTGTATGCCGATGCATGAAATTATAGTTATATTATGGAGCTCTGTGTGTGTGTGTGTGTGTGTGTGTGTGTGTGTGTGTGTGTGTGTGTGTGTGTGTGTGAATGCATTGAAGCAGCTGCCATGTGATTGGTTGATTAGATAATTGCATTAACGTGAAATTCAAAAGGTTTTCCTAATAATCTTTTAGGTGAGTGTACTTTGCAGTTAATTTATATAATAATTAATCCAAAGGGGCTTCACCAACGGATGCCGCTCAAATGCCTCTGGGCGTAATTGGATAGTCCTTCAACCAATCAGAGCACAGTAGTATTTCTATTCAGCGCTGCAAGAAGTATTCCAATTACTGCAGTGAAAGTACTAATACAGTTAGCATATCCTCGCTGCTTGATGGCGGTAACGTTAGCGTATCCTCGCTGCTTGATGGCGGTAACGTTAGCGTATCCTCGCTGCTTGATGGCGGTAACGTTAGCGTATCCTCGCTGCTTGATGGCGGTAACGTTAGCGTATCCTCGCTGCTTGATGGCGGTAACGTTAGCGTATCCTCGCTGCTTGATGGCGGTAACGTTAGCGTATCCTCGCTGCTTGATGGCGGTAACGTTAGCGTATCCTCGCTGCTTGATGGCGGACGCGTTAAGCGATATCCTCGCTGCTTGATGGTGTTAACGTTAGCCTATCCTCGCTGCTTGATGACGGTAACGTTAAGCGTATCCTCGCTGCTTGATGGCGGTAACGTTAAGCGTATCCTCGCTGCTTGATGGCGGTAACGTTAAGCGTATCCGCTGCTTGATGGCGGTAACGTTAAGTATCCTTCGCTGCTTGATGGCGGTAACGTTAAGCGTATCCTCGCTGCTTGATGGCGGTAACGTTAACGTATCCTCGCTGCTTGATGGCGGTAACGTTAAGCGTATCCTCGCGCTTGATGGCGGTAACGTTAAGCGTATCCTCGCTGCTTGATGGCGGTAACGTTAGCGTATCCTCGCTGCTTGATGGCGGTAACGTTAGCGTATCCTCGCTGCTTGATGGCGGTAACGTTAGCGTATCCTCGCTGCTTGATGGCGGTAACGTTAGGGCTGGGCGATATGGCTGAAAACTGTATCACGATATAAGTGTTTCATATCGGTCAATATCGATAATTATTGATATTTTTTATGACCTATTTAAAATAAGGACCAGGAGAAAAATATATTAAATTTAAACATTTTTATTTTAAACTTAACCTTCCTCTGATTATAATCCCCTCAGTTATAAAAGCAGAAATGTCAACACAACCATGGAAATCACTCAAATAATTAAAATGTAAACGTCTGTAAAAAGACGTTTTAAAAAAATGTAAAAAGTCTAAAATCACAGTGAAGAAAGAATAAGTAAGAACTGCTTAATAAGGTGTAATAAAACGGTGCAAAGTGTTAAATCTAAACATAGAGAAACCTGAAACCTGAGAAGAACTATTTTCTGCAGGTTTAGTGCTAGGTTGGTAACCTGGCTTCTGGACAGTGCTCAGCACGTCTGCCTCCGTTATTTCTTTGTAGTGTTTAGTAAGGCGCTGATGCAGAGTACCTCTCCATGGCGGTCTGCTGCTTGTAGCGTTTAGTAAGGCGCTGATGCAGAGTACCTCTCCATGGCGGTCTGCTGCTTGTAGCGTTTAGTAAGGCGCTGCTGCAGAGTACCTCTCCGTGGCGGTCTGCTGCTT
The DNA here is from genome assembly GCF_010015445.1 of Perca fluviatilis. NCBI lineage: Eukaryota > Metazoa > Chordata > Actinopteri > Perciformes > Percidae > Perca > Perca fluviatilis. The sequence goes on from NC_053133.1 coordinate 30,869,372, forward strand.
GTAGCGTTTAGTAAGGTGCTGCTGCAGAGTACCTCTCCGTGGCGGTCTGCTGCTCGTAGTGTTTAGTAAGGTGCTGATGCAGAGTACCTCTCCGTGGCGGTCTGCTGCTCGTAGCGTTTAGTAAGGCGCTGATGCAGAGTACCTCTCCATGGCGGTCTGCTGCTTGTAGCGTTTAGTAAGGCGCTGATGCAGAGTACCTCTCCATGGCGGTCTGCTGCTTGTAGCGTTTAGTAAGGCGCTGATGCAGAGTACCTCTCCATGGCGGTCTGCTGCTTGTAGCGTTTAGTAAAGCGGCTGATGCAGAGTACCTCTCCATGGTGGTCTGCTGCTTGTAGCGTTTAGTAAGGTGCTGATGCAGAGTACCTCTCCATGGCGGTCTGCTGCTTGTAGCGTTTAGTAAGGCGCTGATGCAGAGTACCTCTCCATGGCGGTCTGCTGCTTGTAGCGTTTAGTAAGGCGCTGATGCAGAGTACCTCTCCATGGTGGTCTGCTGCTTGTAGCGTTTAGTAAGGCGCTGATGCAGAGTACCTCTCCATGGCGGTCTGCTGCTTGTAGCGTTTAGTAAGGCGCTGATGCAGAGTACCTCTCCATGGTGGTCTGCTGCTTGTAGCGTTTAGTAAGGCGCTGATGCAGAGTACCTCTCCATGGTGGTCTGCTGCTTGTAGCGTTTAGTAAGGCGCTGATGCAGAGTACCTCTCCATGGTGGTCTGCTGCTTGTGCGGTGTTGCAGCTGCAGATGTTGTTGGACGTTGATGGCGAATACGGCTTTGCTCCAAAGTGTGAGCGCGGCTAAGGTGGTAAAACAAGTTTGCGGTAGTGTTGGTGGGGACGACGGTCAGACTTATAAAATCCCCAAAACTGCCATACTGACTTTTCCTGTTTTATCAACAATTTCCTCGCTCGCTGCGGCACTCACTTTCCACTTATCGCTCCATGCCGCCGGTTCTGTTATTGTAGAATCCAACACGAGACAGCGATGTGGCACAACCAAACATGATACTGTTACATGATTGGCTGTTAGAGTTTCACTCCCTACGTTGCTAGGTTACCAGAGAGTGAGTGCCTTTGTTCATGCAACCAAACTTGCTTTGCAACTTCTGGTTTCTTCCGAAGAAGAAAAACAAGTTATCGAACGTTTTATCGACCGCATTTTCTATTGATATTGATTACGTGTCTATCGCGATACATATCGTTATCGTTTTATCGCCCAGCCCTAGGTAACGTTAGCATATCCTCGCTGCTTGATGGCGGTAACGTTAGCATATCCTCGCTGCTTGATGGCGGTAACGTTAACCATATTTTTGCTGCTTGATGGGTGACGTTAGCGTCGCTTCGCTGCTTGATGTGCGTTAAGCGTATCCCTCGCTGCTTGATGTGACGTAACGTTAAGCGTATCTTCGCTGCTTGATGGCGGTAACGTTAAGGTATCCTCGCTGCTTGATGGCGGTAGCGTTAAGCGTATGCTACTCGATGGTGGTAAGCGTATATCGCGCTGCTTGATGGCGGTAAGTTAATGTCTCCTTCGCTGTTGGCGGTAACGTTAGCGTATCCTCGCTGCTTGATGGCGGTAACGTTAAGCGATATCTTCAGCTGCTTGATGGCGGTAACGTTAAATGTCTCTCTGCTTGATGGTGAAGAACGTATCTTCGCTGCTTGATGGCGTGATAGCGTTAAGGTATCTTCGCTGCTTGATGGCGATTAACGTTAAGCGATATCTTCCTTCGCGATGGCGGTAACGTTAAGGTATCCTCGCTGCTTGATGGCGTTAGCGTTAAGCGTATCCTCGCTGCTTGATGGCGGAAGTAGCGTATGTATCTTGGCTTATTGGTGATAACGTTAGCGTATCCTCGCTGCTTGATGGCGGTAACGTTAGCGTATCCTCGCTGCTTGATGGCGGTAACGTTAGCGTATCTTCGCTGCTTGATGGCGGTAACGTTAGCGTTTCCTCGCTGCTTGATGGCGGTAACGTTAGCACTAGTAGGATGGACGGAGACATGATCCAACATGAAGAAAAGGGAGATCCCAGAGACTTTCAAAGTATCTGTACTTCTACGGGAGTACATGAAGTGAGTATTTTTGCCATCTCTGAAGGAGTAGAAAGTAAAAAGTCGGCACAAAAATAAATAGTAAAGTAAAAATATCTGAAAAATCTACTTGAGAACAGTAACAAAGTATTTGTACTTCCCATCTCTGCCGAATCTGTAAACACAAATAAGACAGATGTGCTAATAAACTGTTACTACAGCTTTCACTGCTGTTGATGCACCGAGCAGCCATGTTGGGTTACACAGTGTCACACACACACACACACACACACACACACACACACACACACACACACACACACACACACACACACACACACACACACACAGACAGACAGACAGACAGACAGACAGACAGACAGACAGACAGACAGACAGACAGACACACAGACAGACAGACAGACACACACACACAGATAAACACACAGACACAATTCGAAAAAGGCGACAAAAATTGAAAAGAAAATGACAAAAATGTGTGAAAAAGCAACAAAAACTTTGAAAAAAGCCCAGCTGTTCATTAATTAGGGGGTAAACTCTGCCTATATGCTGTAACTACATGTTCCTGATGATACTTACATACTTTTACTTAAATACCATTTCCACTGCAGGACTTACAACAGAGTATTTTTACGGTGTGGTATTAGTACTTTTACTGCAGTAATCGGAATACTTGTTGCAGCGCTGAATAGAAATACTACTGTGCCGTTTAAAGTTCTGTATATGAATGAGTTGGTCTTGTCTGACTGAGGCACGTGCAGCAGAGAGTCCGGCTCCGCGCGGCTCCAGTCCGGGACTTCAGGTCTGATGACAGACACCGCTTCACCGGAGCAGCCCTCCAACAGATCCCTCCACGGGGTCAGACACACTTTTTACACAAACACAAACACATTCCCCCGGTCCGCCGCAAACACACAGACACACCGACACGTTTAAAACTCGGACTCCCGGTGCACGCGGCCCGTATACTGACGCTAAACCAAAAATCAAACGCGCGTGCTCCCGTACTAGTGAATGTTTTCAGGGACCTACTTCTTCTGCTGTCGCTGACAGGCGGTGCTTCGGTCGCTCCCAAACATGGCCTCCATGACGGAGCGACCGCTTCAACTTTAATTTTTCGCCAATTTTTCAGAGCAAAACCGTGTTTATTTGCTTCCCCGACCATCGGGAATGTTTCTGGGACTCGCGAAACAGATGTTATCTCCCGGAGAAGTTGGCTGTTGGCTTTTAAACTGATCGGTTTAAGCAACACACAGAAAAAAAGCTGGAGAGGAAAAAGAGAATTGCATCAAATCAGTAAGGAGGCTTTTATTTCTTCATAACCTTCCTCTCGACACCTGTGCAGGCTTTCTTCTCACTTTGTTTTGCTTAAACTTGACGACAACCGGTAACGTTGAAACGCAGGGCTGTGAATAAGCGCGCGGTGCAGCCGTTGGACGTTTCTGGGTGCGCGCTAACGGCTAGCCTGCTAGCTAATGCTAATGCTAACAGAGAAGTGATCAGTCAACTGGGCGGTCCGAGCCGACGAAGCTAACGGCTAACTGCTAACGGCTAACGGCTCTGTGTCTACAGTTCAGCTTTATTTATACATAAATTAAACAGTTAATGTGTTTGTGTGGCTGGTACGCTGTCTGTACGCATGCGCCAGTTAAGGTTAACATTTAGTCTAAGTCGTCTGTGGCAGTTTAAGACTATCTTATTTTCCAACTGATAACCCACTAGTGTAATTAGTTATCGATCTTTTAAGTCTGTTGTGAAATGTTAAACTGTGTGTTAAACACATGCACAGATAGAGGAAGTACTACCCTTGTCATTTACTGCAGTAAAAGTACTAATACACTGTAAAAATAATCACCATCACCAAACTCCACCAGACTCCATGTAAATAAGCAGGACTTTTATCATGGTAAAACACACTTCATTCAAAGTGGACAGAAACTAAATAAAAGTATCAAATCAAAAGCCCTCTTGGTTCATCTTTCCACTGTTCCAAAAATCACCACTCTGGTTTGGTTGAAATAAACCCTTAATTCACCCATTTACATGTGGAGATATGCTGGCTCTATACACACTAAAAGTCCTGATTATTTACATGGAGTCTGGTGGAAATATGCTGGCTCTATACATGCTAAAAGTCCTGATTATTTACATTGAGTCTGGTGGAAATATGCTGGCTCTATACATGCTAAAAGTCCTGATTATTTACATGGAGTCTGGTGGAGATATGCTGGCTCTATACACGCTAAAAGTCCTGATGATTTACATGGAGTCTGGTGGAGATATGCTGGCTCTATACACGCTAAAAGTCCTGATTATTTACATGGAGTCTGGTGGAAATATGCTGGCTCTATACACGCTAAAAGTCCTGATTATTTACATGGAGTCTGGTGGAAATATGCTGGCTCTATACACGCTAAAAGTCCTGATTATTTACATGGAGTCTGGTGGAAATATGCTGGCTCTATACACGCTAAAAGTCCTGATTATTTACATGGAGTATGGTGGAAATATGCTGGCTCTATACACGCTAAAAGTCCTGATTATTTACATGGAGTCTGGTGGAGATATGCTGGCTCTATACACGCTAAAAGTCCTGATTATTTACATGGAGTCTGGTGGAGTTTGGTGATGGGGATTTCGGGGCAGTTTAATGTTAAACTAAAAGGATCTTACTCTTTAACTAAAAGGTCTATCTCTGTAGGGATCCATCCCATAATGTTATCAGACACTTAGAATAATAATGTGAGTCTGTCAGCAGCAACAACAGAACTTTTAGTGACTCTAACTGCTGCTGAACATTAGTCCTGTAGGGTTACATTACAGCTTGGTTCTGGTTTAATACTGGACCAGTTGCACTTATTGTTGTTGACATCAGTCACTTAGACACAAACGCATGGAGACATAGGGTCAAGGTTGAAAGGTTAAAACTGAAATTACCCTTTAATTCAACAAATCCTTTTAAAAAATTGATTTGTCCCCGATCAGAGTCCTTTAATATTGATTATGTCCTGATACAGAGGCCGGCCTGGTTCTTCTGCAGCAAGCAAACAGCTGCTTGATCCAAATACTGAAGTTCCTGATTCAGGTCTGAAGTTTATGAATGAAAGTTTCGGTGATTCTAAGAAGGGTGATGAAACGGTCCATCTGTGTGTCGTCTTGTTGTGTTCTTTAACCCCCCCCCAAACGTAGCACAAGTAGACTTTATATTTCACAGTTCCTGTTTTTCGTCAGATGTCAGTGTTTTCCCCCGCGTTGTGGAAGATTTAGCTGCGTGTATTTTGGCGAGGGGGTTTAGGGGTCTTTTAAGGTGACCCTGAAGTGCAAACAAACCACGGCAGCAAATCCTACAACGGTGGCAGCCTTTCACCACAACTCGACGGTCTTGGTTGAAATAAACCCTTAATTCACCCATTCACATGTGGAAATATGCTGGCTCTATACACGCTAAAAGTCCTGATTATTTACATGGAGTCTGGTGGAGATATGCTGGCTCTATACACGCTAAAAGTCCTGATTATTTACATGGAGTCTGGTGGAGATATGCTGGCATTATCGCCTACACCTAAAATCCTGTTATTTACATTGCGTCTGGTATATATGCTGGCTCTATACACACTAAAAGTCCTGATTATTTACATGGAGTCTGGTGGAGATATGCTGGCTCTATACACACTAAAAGTCCTGATTTTTTACATGGAGTCTGGTGGGTTTGGTGATGGTGATTTTGGGGCTGTTTCATGTAAAAGGAACACGCTGACTTATGGGGTCTTTGTCTTATTCGCCGTGTCCCCCAGAGTTAGATAAGTCCATACATACTCTTCTCATCTCCGTGGTAGGGGTGGGAATCACCAGAGGCCTGACGATACAATATCATCACGATACTTATGTCACAATACGATATTATTACGATTTTAAACCTATTGCAATATTCTGCGATATATTGCAATGTATTACCTTTTTTCCAACTTCAAATTTTTCCCAATTTCAAATGATGTTCTCAAAGGAAAACATGTCATTGTCAACATCTGTTTTATCTGTTCATCTCACTTCAATTTTATTGCTGCAAAATGGGATTGTCAGGCAGACAGACTGACCAACACATATATCATTAAAGATCGATACTTGGCATCTGTGTATTTTTTCCCCACCCCTAGTCCAGGGGGTCGTAACTCTGTCTGACGCACCCACCGCTAGCCTAGCTTAGCACAGATCCTGGAGGTAACAGGCTCCATCTAGCCTAGCTTAGCACAGATCCTGGAGGTAACAGGCTCCATCTAGCCTAGCTTAGCACAGATCCTGGGATACAGGCTCCATTGCTAGCTTTAAGCAATCCTGGAGGTAACAGCTCCTCTAGCTTAGCAGCACAGATCCTGGAGGTAACCAGCTCCATCTAGCCTACTGCTCCCAATAAGTGACAAAATAACGCCAACATGTTCCTATTTACATGTTGTGATTTGTATAGTCACAGCGTGTACTAATAACAAGGTCACATGACACACACTCTCTGCTCCTCACCACGGGGCTTCTCAGTTGCTGCGAGCAAATCCCTCCGCCCAAGTAGCAGTGCTTTGCCTTCTGAGAATATAGTTCCCAGTATGTATACCGTTAGAAGATGGCTGTGTGTCATGTGACCTTGTTATTTGTTGGCGTTATTTTGTCACTTATTGGGAGCAGTAGGCTAAATGGAGCCGGTTATCTCCAGGATCTGTGCTAAACTAGGCTAGATGGAGCCGGTTACCTCCAGGATCTGTGCTAAGCTAGGCTAGATGGAGCCGGTTACCTCCAGGATCTGTGCTAAGCTAGGCTAGATGGAGCATTTAGAATAATAATCTGAGCCTCAGCTCTTTAACAACACGACAGCCTTTCACCACAACGCAGCAGCCCAGGGCAGCATGGGAAAATAGGGTCCAGGTTGAAAATAACAGTAGTTACCCTTTAAGAACGAATGTTGTGTGCTTAAATTGTTAGGAAGACTTCTAACTTTGTTTAATTCTTTTACCCAGAATGCCATCTGAGGCTCAGTCTCAGGAGCCCCGGGACAGAGGACCGGCGCCTCCTGTCACTCGGGCTGGACGCAGCGCTCAGCTGGCCAAAGCTGCCGCTACAAGCCCCGCCCCCGAGAGGCGGTCGCGTGGGCGACCTCGGAAAGATGGGAGCAGCGGCCGCTCTGCGCCTCCCACCCCGACTCCTCCTCCTCCCCCTCCTCCACCTCCTCCTCCAACTCCCAAATCCAGGAAGAAGTAAGTCATGAAGCCGCGCTGAGTGAAATAATACATATCTATCAGATGAATCGTACAGAGCGAGTTAAAAGTGAACAATAAAACAACAAGCTTGAGCTTCTCAAGGCATGGTGGCTTTATCTGTAGTCAATACTGCCGGTAAAGTGAATGGTATACCCCCGAAAAAACATCGGCTTACACATTACAACATACGTTGCAGCACAGTGTTTTCATTTCAGCTCAATAACTACGTTTACATGCACATAATAGTCCGTTTTTTGCACTTATTCCGATTTAAACACTGTTTTCTGGCTGTTTTCTTCGCTCTCTTCTCGCTTTTTGCTCGCAGGTTTCTCTATAGAGCTATAAGCTCTACAGCTTCAGTATAAATATTTGGCAACGCTGTTGTAAAACCTTGTTGGCGACCCCCCCCCTCCTCCCATCTTCTCCCTCTGGTCATGTGCATTTGTTTTCAAAGATGCCGGCGATCGCACGGAGCCGTGTCCACTGAGGTAGACAGCTAGTACCAGACAGCGATCACAATAAAAACCTTTACACACAATAGCAAACATCCTGAGGTCACAATTACAAGAACTACAAAGATTAAACTGAGTTTATCCCAAAGATACTTACATTTAACAGCAACAACGCCAGGTCAGCATCGGATTAGCAGGCTTGTGTTTGTCTCGCCGTTCTGACAATGCAGCTCCGACGTTTCCTCGTGTCTGACTCCTCTCTCGCTCAGTCTGCCGTTCCCTCTCCCTCTCTTCCTCCGACAGTGCTCTCAGCCATGATGATAGCAATGTTTCCTTTAGGATTTTATTTTTTTTTTTTAGCAGTGGGGGCAGGTCTGTCCGAACAACAACAACACCCCCCCGCGCCCCGCTACCAAATGTTTTACATATGAAAGGGAGCTGACACTCTGCTGCAACACAAACATATACATTTATTCACCTCGATCACACACAATGAGGCATATTTTCAGTTGTGATTGAACTGTATTTTTGAGGAACTATAGGGCACTTAACCTCTACAACAGGTCTACACGTTTTTGGTGGAGCTGTTCGTTAAATAGTCGACTCAGAAGAAAGCCAACGTTTTGACAATAAACTCCATCAACACAACGGTATGTGGAGTTAAACTGGACGGGCCCAATCACCTCTGAATAGTTCTACTTGTTGTTACATTGCAATGTGAGTGCCAGCCAACTCACATTGCATTATGTCAGCAGGATCATTTAAAAGGCAACTGTGACTACATTTTTTTTTGTCCAGCCCTGTTTCTGATACCGTGGTGGGCCGCCACTACAAAATCAACCCAGAGCAAACACTGTGATAGCGTGAACAACTCCATCTCTGCCTTGTTCTTACGGCTAGCCGCTTCCTGTATGTGTGCAGTGCCGTGAAGCAATTTGTTACGTCGCTCGACCTGATATCACGCCATTCTTCCTGATAGGGCTGCACAATTAATCGAATTTTAATCACGATCACGATTTTGGCTTCCCACGATCAAATTTGCGTTATCGAGCGATATTTAAAATGCGTCATTCCGTTCATAGAACAGTTTTTGCAAAGCCAATCTAGCGCTCCATAAACCACTGTCTGATCACATGTCTCCATGAGCCAATCGGAGCTGTTCCCTGCCTGCACCGCGCAGCTTAGTTTCTAGATGTAGACAGTCACAGAGGACGGAGTAACGTGAGGAAAACTCCACAACAGGTAGCAGTCGGTCATCATAAGCCGGTCACGATGTTTACCAGTTTACCAGTAAACGCAACGTTTTGTCCCGGCTGTGTTGTTTTTCAGACAACAGCAGTGACCAGTGCTAGTTTGTGTCTTTTAGCTCATAGCTTTAGCAGCAGACTGTTGGACGTCCCGCTGTTGGAATCCTACAGTGAAATACAGACACACTACACTGTTAAGCAGTCAGCATTTTAGCCGTGTTTAATCCAGTTACTACTGTGGCTAACGGTAGGCTAACGTTACCTGCTGTGTAACGTGTCATTAGTGTTTACTAGCGTGACATTCAGCGATGTTTATGTTGCCTATAACGTGGGTTTCGGAGCGTCAGAGCGTAACGCAGACATGTAAGTGGCAGTGTAATGAGCCACAGAAATCCGCGTAGCTATTTCTTCCGGTAGATACCAGGCACTACATGTGGCGTTAACGTGAACAGAAAATTGCGTTGCCTGTATCTTTCACGGCAAACGTGCATGTGTGGAAAGCGGTCGCACAACAGCTGAAATGGCATACTCCTTCACAGTATCCTTCAATAAAGGAGGAATGTAGCACAATATGGATGTAAAAGCAGTTATAATTATATAATTATGTGACAATAAAATTTTGTTTTGGCTAAAATCAACAAATAATCGTGATAATTAATCGTGATCTCAATATTGATCAAAATAATCGTGATTATCATTTTGGCCATAATCGTGCAGCCCTACTTCCTGACGCTGAGGCCCAAAGTTGCGAGGGTGGTTTTTCTGCTCACAGGCGCTAGGGGGAAGCACGACGGCCACCATTCAACGCGAAAAATAGTCATATAACCATTCCAATGACTCCAAAGCTGTTCAGTAAAGGTAAATTAAGCTAAAAAAAACGGCATAGTTCCCCCTTTAAAGATGATATTCCCACTGAGCTGTTCACACGGCTAATGAAAGATTCCTCTAATATTCCCGTTGACATGTAGCCGTATAAAATAATTATTTTTGAAAGTGTTCCAGCGGTGGAGGACTTGTTGGACCGTGTGAACACAGCGTCCCTATTTCGTTCCTTCAACCAGCTTCTAGAAAAGGTCGCCTCATATCCAAAAACCTGTTGATATCCAAGTCTTTGATGTTTAAAATCTGTGTTTCTCCTCCTTATATTATCGGGTCTGCAGTCGGGATGGAACGGTATGAAAACATAACCTCACGGTTACAGTGACCAATGCTATCACTGTTTTCGGTATTATCGCGGTATTTTTAAAAGTGTGTTCAATATGTTCAGAAAGCACTGATAGGCCTACACAAGCTGAAATAGTTTCACAAAGTGTAACAGTGTTTAATTATATTACAAAAATATAGGCAAAACCTTATCAAAAGTGCAACTTTTAACATCAAAGGAACGAGAGATTTGACGTATTGCCGCCTTTAGCAGCAACTTTTTTCCTGCATGTTCTGCAGACAGGATAACTATCTTCAATCAACTGTCCTTTGGCATTCTTATAATTACCTAAATATGCCCATGCTTCAGACTTAGTCCTCTTAGAGAGCCGCTACATGTCCTGAGCGCTGTCATCTCCTCCTCCTGCCATGAATCCAACTTCAAGAAACGCACGTTGTAGGCTACGCGGCAACCTCAGGAGGCTGGGATGAGGCTGGGAAGGATTGAACCCACGGCTTCCACACCGTGGTAATCCACCGTGATAATTATATTTTAAATGAAAATAGTAATTGTTATCATCAACATTTTTATCGTGGTTTACCGTTACACCGGTAATCGTTACATCCCTAGACCGCAGCCCTGCAAACATCTGGCTGCTTGGTTTGTGTAGCGTAAGCATGGCAACGTACAGCGCTAAAGGCTGCTAACTTGTTGCTCTCTCTGCCATTAGAAGCTGCTCTGTTTTAGGCTGCAAAACGTGCATGCAGGCTGAAAACTAACCGTGTGGTTTTTGTCGTGATTAAGGTGTAAACGGAAGGAAACTCCGCTAGCTGCTAGGCTAATGTGCAATGGTAAACAATGTGTCCACCTCAGCGGAGAGCAGAGAGATGTCTTTGCCTTCCCTACCGTCTGTTATATTAAACGTAACCTGTAGAAATAATTCACAATAATCTGACACACAAAAGAAATCTCCCATGTATTTAATGGACTGTCCATCCTCTTGTGCTCAGGCTACATCCACACCAGTCTTTCCTTTAGGATTTCTTTAGCAGTGGGGGTAGGTTCGCAGGTGAAGAATACAAACAATCAACATCACCAGTTAACTTAAATTAAATTTAAGGACCTATAGACTAATACAGGACCTATAGACTAATACAAGACCTATAGACTAATACAGGACCTATAGACTAATACAAGACCTAAAGACTAATACAGGACCTAAAGACTAATACAGGACCTATAGACTAATACAGGACCTATAGACTAATACAGGACCTATAGACTAATATAAGACCTATAGACTAATATAAGACCTATAGACTAATACAGGACCTATAGACTAATACAGGACCTATAGACTAATACAGGACCTATAGACTAATACAGGACCTATAGACTAATACAGGACCTATAGACTAATACAAGACCTATAGACTAATACAAGACCTATAGACTGATACAGGACCTATAGACTAATATAAGACCTATAGACTAATACAGGACCTATAGACTAATACGGGACCTATAGACTAATACAAGACCTATAGACTGATACAGGACCTATAGACTAATATAAGACCTATAGACTAATACAAGACCTATAGACTGATACAGGACCTATAGACTAATATAAGACCTATAGACTGATACAGGACCTATAGACTAATATAAGACCTATAGACTAATACAGGACCTATAGACTAATATAAGACCTATAGACTAATACGGGACCTATAGACTAATACGGGACCTATAGACTAATACAAGACCTATAGACTGATACAGGACCTATAGACTAATATAAGACCTATAGACTGATACGGGACCTATAGACTAATACGGGACCTATAGACTAATACAAGACCTATAGACTAATACAGGACCTATAGACTAATACAAGACCTATAGACTGATACAGGACCTAGGACCTATAGACTGATACAGGACCTATAGACTGTACACACTATCTCAACTGGCTAGTTCTCCTCGTGTGTCTGGCTATTCTCCGACATGCACTCTAACAATGCAGCCCTGTTTCTGATACCATGGGGGGCAGAAAGGTTGCCGTGGGGGGGCCGCCACGGTCAAATCAACATAGAGGAAACACTGCACACTGCTACGTATGTTTTTATTTTCAAGTGCCGGTAGGGGGGGCATGGAGCAGGTAGGCAGAGCAGGGCAGGTAGGGGGGGTCACGGAGCAGGTAGGCAGAGCAGGTAGGGGGAGCAGCAGGCAGTTTGACAGGAGACGCGACCACTGGGCAAAATCCCGTGAAAACTATGGCGTTCGTGCTCGTCACCCCCCCACCAAGAGTTGAATTGTCTTGAACTTTTCCCTACACGAGCACAAGTCAATGAACAACTGATGGATTCTTGTGTTTGTGAGTTCACTAAAATATAAAACATTTAATTTTTGTCTCAAATGGTAGACATCTCTCCTCGATCAGCCAGCTGCCCCGAACACACCGGTCTCAGGAGACAACACAGACACTCGGGGAACAGGCTGTGCACCAAAACACAACAAACTACGTTCCAGCCAATCACAGCCAAGATGGTTGTGGGAGGGGGGGGGGGGTGTGGGTTAGTGACAGTTAGTCAGTTAGTCGTGACAGTTAGGGAAACATTGAGGGAGGGGTGAGCTGGCTCTGCTTTGTTTGGTATTTATTTGGAACGTCAACAGAAGTGACGTCATGCAGGAACTCCTGGAGCACCTCCAACAGTTGTCAGGACTCAGACCTGGGGGGGGGGGGCTTGTGTCTGTCAGACGGCACTGACCGGATATATCGGGTAACGTCCGTAATTACCGATACAGTAGTGCACAGAATCTCCATGGTTACCGCTCATTGATCGCCTGTCTGTTCAAACGAGGAGCGCAGATCCACGAGACCACGCGGGCCAAGAGTTTCTCCCGGTGTGAAGAGCCCTTCTTGAGCAGCGTTTTGAGACCGTAAAACAACTAGCTTGAGCTTCTCATACACGGTGGCTTTATCTGTTGTCAGTACTGCCGGTGAAGTGAATGGTATACCCCCGAAAAAACACCGGCTCACACCTTACACACGCTGCAGCACGGTGTTTTCATTTCAGCTCAATAACTACGTTCACATGCACGTATTATTTTGGGAATCCCTGATTGACATTTTCCACCATTTTCTGACAGTTTAGAGACCAAACGACAAATCCATCCATCCAGAAAGTAATCCACACGTCTCAGTAGTTGCAGCGCTAACGTTTAGAAATCGATTCATTAGACTGTATGACTATTTAACACTCAGAGGGAGTCATCTGAAGACAAACACTGATCTGCAGGAGGTCTGTCTGTGTGTCTGTGTGTGTGTGTCTGTGTGTGTGTGTGTGTGTGTGTGTGTGTGTGTGTGTGTATGTCTGTGAGCATGTGTGCGTGCGTGTGTGGGGTGAGATGTGTGAGAGAGGAAGTGGTTAAGTTGCATGCTGGGTAATGATCAGTGAGGAGGAGGTGTGTTTGCCGGACTGAATCTGCTCCAGGTTTTACCTCCTGCCACCACTACACACACACACACACACACACACACACACACACACACACACACACACACACACACACACACTCACTCTCTCTCTCGCTCTTACCTAAACTGCTGGTTAAAGTTCAGGTGAGAGTTGTAAATGGGTGGAGCTAATAATAGTAATTATTTATGCCGCGTTCCTAGGAGACATTTTTTTTATACACATGACATCACCAACAAACTGCTGCCCTGTGGATCTGATGACATCATGATGTTGTGATCATGATGTCATCAGATTGAAACAACGTGTTCAGATGCGATCAGCTGTATGGACATTTAAAGCCACAGTTGCACTTTAAAAAAAAAACTGCTCGCAGCTTTAGAAGTCACACTGTTGATCTGACTGTGTGTGTGTGTGTGTGTGTGTGTGTGTGTGTGTGTGTGTGTGTGTGTGTGTAGGGGGGTCGAGGCCGAGCCCAGGTAGAGGATGAAGAGAGCACGGACGCCGCGGAGAAGAAAACCCCCCAGAAAACAGGTACGTTTCCATCCGAGGCTGTTTGTTTACTGTGTGTGTCTCTGTGTGTGTGTGTGTGTCTGTCTGTGTGTGTGTCTGTGTGTGTGTGTGTGTGTCTGTCTGTGTGTGTGTGTCTCTGTGTGTGTGTGTGTGTCTGTCTGTGTGTGTGTCTCTGTGTGTGTGTGTGTCTCTCTGTGTGTGTGTGTGTCTCTGTGTGTGTGTGTGTGTGTGTGTGTCGTGTGTCTCTGTGTGTGTGTGAGTGTGTGTGTGTGTTTGTGTGTGTGTGTCTCTGTTGTGTGTAGCATGTGTTGTGTTTGTGTGTGTGTGTGAGTGTGTGTGAGTGTCTCTCTGTGTGTGTGTGTGTCTCTGTGTGTGTGTGAGTGTGTGTGAGTGTCTCTGTGTGTGTGTGTGTGTCTCTGTGTGTGTGTGTGTGTGTGTGTGTGTGTGTGTGTGTGTGTGTGTGTGTGTGTGTGTGTGTCTCGTGTGTTGTGTGTGTGTGTGTGTGTGTGTGTGTGTGTGTGTGTGTGTGTGTGTGTGTGTGTGTGTGTAGCCTTTCCAGTCCCTGTTTACTGGTTGACTTTACTCTGTGATATGTTTGTAATGTTTTTAACAGAGGTGACGGAGAAGACAACAGGACGCCGTCGGTCCTCCTCCAGGAGAAAATCCAACACGACCCCTGACCCCATCCAGGACCCTGACCCCATCCAGGACCCTGACCCCATCCAGGACCCTGACCCCCCCGCAGTCCCAGAGTCCGGCTCAGACCCAGAACCGGCTCCCAGTGCCGAAGTCGCGGACAGAACCGAGCCTGCAGCTGCCGGCGTGCCCCCTGCCTCCAGTCCTGCGTCCCGGGACCTGAGCCCGGCCCACAGCCCCACCCCCATGCAGGTGGACTGCAGTCCCAGCGCGGTCCCTATGGAGACAGAAGGGGGTGCGGCCCTGAGCCCCTGCCCCAGTCTTCCGGCGTCCCCCTGCCTGCGCCTGGAGGACGAGGACGCCCTGTCCCCGCTGTGCCAGCTGTCTCTGTCGGAGGACTCGGGGTGCTCGCCGACCCCCAGCCTGGGACACACCACCAAACGGTGAGACAGCGGGTTTTAGGGCTGGGATGATGTGGAATATCTATACATCTGTGTTGCCAAAAGCATAGAAGACACCAGGGCTGGGCAATATATCTGTTATATCCATATCGTGATATGAGACTAGATATCGTCTTAGTTTGGATATAATAATATCATAATATGACATAAGTGTCTTTTCCTGGTTTTAAAGGCTGCATCACAGTAAAGTGCTGTACTTTTTTGACCCTACAGGACTGTTCTATCTGTTCTATTATTGGCCTTTTCCCCACTTAGATATTATGTCCACATTACTGATGATTATTTATCTAATATCTAAGTGTGAAGAGATTTTGTTAAAGCACCAATTGTCAACCCTAGAATATCGCTGCAGTATCGATAACGAGGTATTTGGTCAAGAATATATCGTGATATCCGATTTTCTCCACATCGCCCTGCTCTAGAAGACCCAAACAGAACAACAAGGCAATAAGAGCGCAGGGCTGGGCATCGAGAACCCATTCCTACTTGGAGTCGTTTCAAAAATTACGATTCCAGCGGAAATCGTTTGGAGGATTTGGTTTCTAATCTGATCACGGGTTCCAGATTTAACATGCGCAAGTTCTGGTTTCCGTAGCGACCAGGCGCTTGTTGTGTTGCAGCCATGGAGCCCAGTAAGCGGTGCTCTAGTGAGGCTTTATTTTACGTTGAAAAAGCCCCGTCAAACTGCAACCCACCTTTTGAATCAAAATAAAACTTTCCTCTTATTTGTGAAATAAGCATGTGACCCGTTTCAACTCCACACTCACAGAATCGGAATCGAGAATCGATGAGAACCGGAATCAGAATCGTTAAAATCCAAACGATGCCCAACCCTATAAGAGAGTAAATCCATCTGATTTATAATAATGAAAGTAAACAGGATCATTATGATTATTGTGATTTCATGCCGGTCAACGCTACAATTAACTGACAACATGAGTTATATGAGTTACAGTTCTCAAGGACGCACGCACACTAAGGCACGGATACCAGATATTTAGAAATGATGGTATGGGTCGGGCTCGGTGACATCAGCGCGATAAGGCAATGTTTTACAATGGTGCTGCGGCTCCTTTTAAGAGAGGTGTGTGTGTGTGTGTGTGTGTGTGTGTGTGTGTGAGTGAGTGTGTGAGAAGTGGGCAGCAGAGAGAAAGAGGAAGCAGACATGTTGTAGATGCAACCAGAGCAGAGTTGGTGAATAAGTTTAGTACCCAGTGTGTGTGTGTGGTGTCAGACTGAAAGCCAAGTTCAGTCATTGTCTCACCAGAAACAGGATTTTAACCCCGACCTTATTAATGTTCTAACGAGGGCCCTGGAGGTAACCAGTCTCTGCTGGTTCTCTGACCACGGTGGAAGCGAAGCGATCAGGAGAGGTTAACACGCTGAACATGTTAACAGCTGATTAACGTGCGCTTGTTTCCCCGTGTGAGCTGATGAGCTCATCTGTTGACAGTTCAGAATGCCTTCCTACAGCTGCTTCACAAAAGCTTTCACACAAACACGGAGCCTACACCTTTCATTAGTATGAGAGAAAATTAGATTTTAACTGTCTGGCTCGGGCTGGGTTCGGTCACACACACACACACTCACACACACACACACTCACACTCACTCCTCACCACACACTCACACACTCACACACACACACACACACACACACACACACACACACACACACACACACACACACACACACACACACACACACACTCACACTCACACACACACACACACACACACACACACACACACACACACACACACACACACACACTCTCACACACACACACACACACACACACACACACACACACACACACACACACACACACACACACACACACACACACACACACTCTCACACACACACACACACACACACACACACACACACACACACACACAGATGCCACAACACGGTCTCTTTTTCCTTTCTCTCAACTTCTCTGCCGTGCAGGGTGAGATGCTAGGATCAGGCCTTTATGTGACACGTATACAGTGCTTGCAAAAGTGTTAACCCCCCCCCCCCATGCTAAATCAGTAATTTCATTAGCTGATTATCTCTGAGCTAGCTACTAAACGTTTTTTGACAATATTAAGGCTATGATGGAAGTAAACCGGACTACGTTTCCCTTTGGGCTCTAATCTGCTCCATGAAATGACCAACTTCTTCTCTTTCTCTGGGAACTACCAATGTTAAACTTCACAACTGCATTCCTGCTCGCCCTCTGATTGATTAGATAGAGCAAGACTCAGCCAAAGGCACAATTTTTTTTTAATTATTATTATAACTTTTAGGAGGGCTGAGATGGGCTTAAGGCCCCCAATAAGGGTCTAAAATCGCCAATGCCGCCATGTGTGGTAGGGCTGAACGATTAATTGCATTTGCGATAATATCGCGATATGTTAAAACGCGATTTCCTAATCGCAAAGGCTGCCATTTGGTCACGTGACTCACGAGAGCAAATCAGTCCGCACTCCGTAGTCCGCAGAGAAAGCATCAACTTAGCACGCTAACGGTACGCCCGTACCTTGAGCAGATTTCTGTCATTCAAACAACTCTGAGTTGTAGTTTAAAACTTGTAAGGGGTTTTATTGGGCTCCAGTCCACACATGCAGTTAATGAATACAGGCCGCAACAGAAGGCTCGGTTAGCAACGATTAGCTCTGATTAGCGGTTAGCTCCGGTTAGCTCCATTATAAAGATATGGAGCGGAGGAGACTGCCGCGGAGGGGTAGGGTAACAACCAGACTCTGATAAATGACGTTCGGGGAGCTGTCACAGCAGCGTGGCCACGGTGTTTCAACGGTTTTATTAGTACAGTTAGCTAATCCCACGGCAACACCTGCATGCTACTGCTAACGTAACGATAGCCTCTCTGAGCTAGTGCAGCGTCGTTGACGCTGTCATGCACACGGCACGCAACTTCATGAGGGAGGGAGGGGCTGGAGGCAGCTCCTCTCTGTGCGCTGTTAAAGAAAATACACCGATGTATATATTTTACTTATTCAACTGTCTAGTAAAGTTCAAAGACAGTGTTTAAAAAATGCAATCCACATGTTTACATATGTCTATGTAAATAATAATTAAATAATCTAAATACTACTAAGTGTTGTAAAGCCACATTTGTTTTTATATTTCTGCAATCTGCACTTTAGTGTGATTTATTTCTGACTTTCATATGAATGTTTCCACCAGGCTTGGTCAGTGCTCAATATACTACTGGGATTGAAGTAGTTAAATAAAAGAGGTCATTCATATAAATTCCGCATCCCCCTAATTTCACCATCACATACAGGCCTGGCCTCCAGGAAAGAACAGCTTGTTTAATCTATCTAATCTTGTGAAGTTCATACTATACAATGATTTATTGCTAGTTTTTGTTGACTAATACAGAAGACAAAGAGCTTAAAAAATAATCGCATATCGAATCGCAATCGCAATATTTTTTAAATAAATCGCAATTAGATTATTTTCAAAAATCGTTCAGCCCTAGTGTGTGGCACCTACCTGCTCGCCATGTGAAGCGCGTGTCGCCGCTATTCTCCCACATGTAGGGAACCTGGTGAGTTAACCTGCAACATGTCAGCTGTTTGGACATTCTTCAGCGTGTGGTCAGAAGAGAACAAGTTTACAATATGAAGACCTGCAGGGAGACAGTAGAGCGTGGAGGGACCACACCAAGAACCTGAATCACATCTCTCTGTAGTGGGATATTAGATGTGAGAAGAAGGAAATGGTTCTAGCGTTGCTCTTTAGATGTGTGTGGATGTCCCACACCAGGAGTCATTTATATAGTTCTGTTATATAGTGATCCATTATCTGTTCAACACATGTTCAATTAAAGAAAAGATAGAAAATACATATTTGTGTGTGCTGCAAAGTGGTTAGAAAAAATGAAATCGGCTAAAATCGGTATCGGCCTAGAAAGTTGTCATCTTTGCATCTCTAGTCGGTGTAATATCAACTGGCGCAATGAACACATCGCGACAAAGCACACTTTTTGTTTTAGTTGAAAGTAAATATCAGTAAAAAAAAACACCTAAACGCACACCTTGGGTGCACCTAAACAACTTTTGGGTGCACCTAAACAACTTTTGGGTGCACCCGAATTTTTCCTTGCGTCGCCATTAGCGCTGAATGGCGATACACGATGTATAGCTCTGTATTATTTTACAAAGTGGGCTAAATGTTCAGTTTTCAGTCAAAGCCACTTTTCACAAGCTCTTTTATTAAAACAGATTGTGATTAAAATAAAATGCAAAGACAGTTTTTACCAGTTTGAAAATATACAGCTGCAACACATGTAAATAAAGAGCCTAGGACGGCAGATACACAAAGCCCAGGCATCGGTATCGGGACTGAAAAATTTGGATCGGTGCATCCCTAATTATGATCGCGTTGGAGAAAATAAACAAATACTGCACACGGCCCCCAGAAACGATGAGTCGGCCTGTTTTGAGTTCTCACTTCGGGGTTCAGATGGTTTTTGAGGGTTAGTTTTTTCAGGGTGAAGGTGAATCTGTATGAAGAAGTAGGGATGCACCGGCTGAGTCCTGAACCCCCTGGTTGAGATGGTGCTGACTCCTCCTCCCATCCTCAGTCCATCAACCCAGTGAACACATGAATGAAGTCCACAGCAGTGTATTTTATATTTTGAAATTAGAAAGCTAACGTTAGCTAACGAGCAGCAGCCGGCTCCTGCTGTAGGAGGACAGCTGACAGCCTGGGAGAGGCAATAATCAAATACAATAATAAAAAAAAATTATATATATTTTTTTACTGTCATGACAGCGATGGGGCTGTCAGTTTACCTTCTCTGACTACGTTTACAAGCTGTCAATTTTCGGGTTCTGGTCGGGTTAAGGTCACTGTTTGGGTTTCTGAAACATTCGGAATAAGAGTGAGCAGAGAGTTACTCCTACTCAACAAAAGACATTATATTCATGGTTTATCACCACACTGATGAAGAAACTGGTTTCCTCCTCGCTCCAAAAGTGTGGTGCTGTGCTGCGTCTCGCCATGTTTACCTCTACTTCCTGTTTACTTCCTGTTTACTTCCGGTATACTGCGCGCAGGTTTTCTGGCGCATACAAGAAGTTCCTCTACTTCTTCTACCGAGACTCCTTGCAAATAGAACATGTGCAGAACACAAATCAATGTTCCTTGTGATGGGATATGCCGATACTCGTTTACATGACCAAAATTTCGGGTTAGAAAAGGGGTAACCCAGGTAGCATATTCGGGTTTTTAAAAACCGGAATATGAGCATATTCGGGTTTTTTGCCGGTGTTTACATGGCCGTGCGCGACCGGGTTATTGCTAATATTCCGGTTTTGAACGGGTTATTGGCTGCATGTAAACGTAGTCTATGTTGCATCTTCACAAGTGAGACTGAATTTGAAACGGCACATTGTAATTTCTGCATCTATTATCCAAGTATTTATTAAGTAATACAGTGGAAATTAGTAGAAATGTGAATATTTGGTTAGCATGTTGATTTACGGTGTGTGCCCCTAAATGTTCAGTGTGTATATGTTGTATTTATATATATCTTTATATATGTTGTATTTGTATATATATATCTTTATATATGTTGTATTTATATATATCTTTATATATGTTGTATTTATATATATCTTTTATATATGTTGTATTTATATATATCTTTATATATGTTGTATTTGTATATATCTTTATATATGTTGTATTTGTATATATATATCTTTATATATGTTGTATTTATATATATCTTTATATATGTTGTATTTATATATATCTTTATATATGTTGTATTTATATATATCTTTATATATGTTGTATTTATATATATCTTTATATATGTTGTATTTATATTGTGTGTGTGTGTGTGTGTGTGTGTGTGTGTGTGTGTGTGTGTGTGTGTGTGTGTGTGTGTGTGTGTGTGTGTGTGTGTGTGTGTGTGTGTGTGTGTGTGTGTGTGTGTGTGTGTGTGTGTGTGTGTGTGTGTGTGTGTGCAGTCTGAAGCAGTGTGCCTTCTGTTACCGTGGCGACGAGCCTCCTCTGGGACAGGGCCGCCTGGTGGTGTTCGGCCCGACGCCGGGCTACATCCCGCTCCACATCCTCAACCTGCGCGCCTCCCCCGACCGGGACAACGACTGCCACGACCACTGCTACCGCGGCAACCAGGCCCCGCCCACGTAAGTGGCCGCACTTCCTGTTTATGCTCTTTCAAAATAAAAGTCAAACTAACCTAACCTAATAAGAGTTTACAAAAGAGCTTTTTCATTGTCTGTCTCTCTCTCTCTCTCGCTCTCTCTCTCTCTCTCTCTCTCTAACTGTGTGTGTCTCTCGCTCTCTGTGTGTCTCTCTCTCCCTGTGTGTGTGTGTCTCTCTCTCGCTCTCTTTGTGTGTGTCTCTCTCTCACTCTCTCTAACTGTGTCTGTCTCTCTCTCTCTCTCTCTCTCTCTCTCTCTCTCTCTCTCTCTCTCTCTCTCTCTCTGGTGTGTGTGTAGGTGCAGCAGTCCAGAACAGTGTGGTAAGTACTCTCTAATCATCCTCTCCTACTCATTTTATTTATTTCCTGTATTCTTGTGTTGCTGGACCAGTCCCTGCAGCTCTAGTCTGATCAGTGTGTTGGTGTTTCAGACGGCGAGTCTTCCTTAGAGTTTGTGGAGCAGCTCGGACCCATCGGCCTTCCACATGACATCAACGTCCAATCACTGTTTGACCCCACAGGTACAGGAAGCTACCTTCCTCCTCTCTTTAACCTTTTCTTTACATCCTGACCTCCTTCAGTCCATCCTGACTCTCTGTCTGTTTGTCTGTCTGCCTGCCTGTCTGTCTGCCTGTCTGTCTGTCTGTCTGCCTGTCTGTGTGTAGGTCAGTGCTGTGCTCACCTGCAGTGTGCAGCCTGGTCAGAGGGGGTGTGTCGCGGCGAGGGCCAATCACTGCTCTACGTGGACAAAGCCATCGACTCAGGAAGCACACAGGTGAGTTTGTGATCAATGACATCACACACTGAGGAGGAATCCAGGTGTGTACGGCCTCACTAAGCCCCGCCCCTTCTCTCACCCGTCCAGGTGTGTGCATTCTGCCGTCGGCTCGGCGCGTCGCTGCGTTGCCGGGAGACGGGCTGTGGGCGGAGCTTCCACTTCCCCTGTGCTGCTGCCGCCGGAGCTCAGCAGGACTGGAGCCAGAGACACACACTGTGTACAAGACACACACACACAGGTACACACACACACACAGGTACACACACACACACACACACACACACACACAGAGGTGTACACACACACACAGGTATACACACACAGAGGTACACACACACACAGGTACACATACACAGAGGTGTACACACACACAGAGGTGTACACACACACAGGTACACACACACACACACTTAATATTAACACCAAAGCAGAGGATGAAAACTCTCTTTTATTAGCTTAAAATAGTTTTTTGTGTCTTTCTGTGTCCAGTGTCCTCGCAGTGTGTGTTGTGTTCGAGTGGCGGGGATGTCGGCGGTCTGTTGATGTGCTGTTGCTGCGGTAGCTGTTACCATGGCAGCTGCCTGGACCCCCCTCTGGCCCCCTCCCCCCTGTGCCGGGCCGGCTGGCAGTGTCCCCAGTGTCGAGTGTGTCAGAGCTGCAGGTAACCCACGCTAGGACAGCTTCTGTCTGCAAACAGAATCATTTCTTTTTGGGTTTTATTCTCTGGGCTGGCAGCCAGGAGATGTACACCTTCAAAGTAAAACACATTCCTCACCCAACCTTAAAGATAAACTTGCAGTGTTGCCTACTTAGCGACTTTTCATAACCCCTCATCGACTTTTTTCCCCACAAAAGCGACTAGCGACAAACCTGGCAACTTTCTGTAGAAAATACGCCAGTGTTGTCCAGCGAGCACGCCAAGGTATTTCTCTCTTGTGGATACCAAAACAGTCTCCTCTCTCCTCTGTTGTGTGACTGAGGAGCAGCCCCCCCCCCTCCTCCCCTCCCCCCCTGCTCCCTCCTCATGTGCAGCAGCCCTGCACGGGTACACAGTGGATAGACCTTTTCCTGTCTATCCACTGTCACTATCTAATACGGGGGGAAAAATGTCCCAAAACTAATCTGTACAGCCCTGATAATCACACGTTTGAAACGCTGTGGCCGACTGCGTCTCCATGACATCACTCTGTGTGGTGTCACACTTTGACTTCCTCTTCCAGCACCGTTGGGAGCACACACAAGTACAAATACACAAGTATTTATATAGTATGACGAAGAGGAAGATAGATTCACTGGGACATTTTGGCTTGCCTCAAAATGTCTGCTCAGAGTTCTACGTTAGCTGGTAACTTAAAGGGAAGGTGTCCAGGTTTTCTGTTCTGCCGTACATGTAGATGAACGACTCCAAGTACCAGGAGGTCTGTGTTTACCCGACAGGTATGTCTCTAGGGGTGCACCGTTCAGAAAATGTCACGATTCGATTCAAAATCGATTTTCAGGCTCAAGATTCGATGCAAACGCAGTTACTTTTCCCATGTGATTGCAGTAGACATACTGAATCTACACAGGAGGCCAAAGAAGTGATACGTCGCCCCCACACACACTTTCACTTTCACTCTCATCTATGTATTCATGGCTATTTAAGACCACTCTTGCAGGGCAGCCCCCCCCCTCATATTATTTATCTATTTATTTTTACTGATGCCCAAACCTAAAATCACACAATCAGTTGTTGTGTTGTAATTAGCCTTTCGCCAAGCCCCGCCCCCCTTAGTTACTGTTGCTACGTCCGACAAACAAATGGTCAAACACGACCAGCGCGACAGATGGCCATGACGGGAGGAGGTATACCCGGGCGTGTCAGTGACCTTTTTTGGAGCGATACCTCCGCGATATCCTCCAGATCGAGGCAAAAGGGGTTACAGTACGCAGTGGAGGGATATATTCAAATGTTCGACTTTGTTGTAAACTGACGAAAAATAAAGTTGGGGAGCTCAAAGACCCAACACAACAGCAACTAATGTAGCTAGCGTTAGCTAACATGTTAACTAATGTTGGCTAAAGCTAAAGGGCTCGTTAAACTTAGCTTAGAGAGGAGGTTAACTTTGGTCCAATTTGTGTTCTTGCCTCTAGTTAGTAGATCTAGACAACACGGTAACTAGTTAGCGGTTAGCCTTAGCTTTGAGCAGACGTATTTATGCTTCGTAATGTTCAACACATTTGTCCACACTGTTTTATCCACTGTAGGCACCGCGCACGTTGGCCCTCATTTATGAAACGTTTTCTCTTGAACGTGAACGATTTATTTGTACCATTGACCGAGTTATTTCGGCTTGTTTTTCCAGCCCCTCTGCTGTCAGGAGACCGGGTCCAGCACGGTGGGGGGGGGGCGGAGGACACTCACTCTCCCTCAGCTGTTGCCTCGTTCTGACTCATGAATAAAAACATGAGTAAAATAAAAGACACTGCATAAACTCAGCTACTGTGTGTTTATTTAAATATAAGTACACCTACATGTAGGCCTAAGAGATTGCAATATAAGCCTGTATATTACTATTAGGACTATAGAATACATGTGTCAAGGATGTCGGCTATAAATTAAATAAACTTCAGCTGGAGTCCGATTTATTACGGCAACACTGTTGACCGCATGATCTCTTTTCATTCCCCATTCTCTCTCCAGCCTTTAATACCAGTTCTCAGGCTGCCAAATAGGAAACACGTTAGTGCAAATGAATCCTCCAGACGATCTCTCGGGGTATCTAGTGTCCGATTTACAAACGCCGTGGGCGCACCGCTTCACCATCTTGCTTGTTTGTCGGACCTGCTCACATAGTAACGGTTGCTATGATGTGTGATTGGACAATGGCCGTTTTGGGGGAGGGGCCGGCGAGAGGTCAATTGTTGGAGCTTGTATTGCAAGACAAATTTCCATGTACACGGACACTAGAGTTCTATCTATCTATCTGTCTGTCTGTCTGTCTGTCTGTCTGTCTATTGGTCTATTGGTCTATCTGTCTATCTACAATTTTAAAAATAAAATTTTTATATATTTATTTATTAATTTTATTTTTAAAATATGAATAGATTTTTTTGAATTCTATGAATTGATTTTGAATCTGTTTTATTTATTTTTTTGCACCCCCCTATGAATCTCCGTTGGATGATTTGCTTCAGAAGGGTTGCAAAATCAGCAACTTTCCCTCTTTAGGGTTTAGCTTAGCGCAGCGCCACAGAAAAACCATCAACAACACTGGCTTAGTCATGCACCCCAGCTCCACTCTCTCACCGAATACTGTCAAATCTGGTTGAAAAAACCCAGATGGTGATGCCCCAAAGGAAACGGCAATCCACACACCCATGGGGGACGACTGAAAGAAGTTAGAGGGAGGAGGTTTCAGACACTGTTGGACAATCTGGCAGCCATTCTGTTTGAACTAACCCCAAAAACTCTGTGTGTGTGTGTCTGTCTGTCTGTCTGTCTCTCTGTCTGTGTGTGTGTGTGTGTGTGTGTTAGATTGCGAGGGGATGATGGTGTGTTGCTGGTGTGTGAGCGCTGTGATAAAGCCTACCACACACACTGTCTCACACCACCTCTGGATCACACACCGGGCAACGGCTGGAGCTGCAAGGTGAGATATATACACACACACACACACACACACACACACTCTTTGAACTTTGGACAAACCTGTTTATATATATATATATATATATATATATATATATATATATATATATATATATATATATATATATATATATATATATATATATATATAAAGTGTGTGTGTGATTTCTAAACCTCTCTCTCTCTTCCAGAACTGCAGAATCTGCCGCCGCTGTGGTGTGAGGTCATCAGGCCAGTGGGCCAATCACCAGTTTCTGTGTGAGTCATGTGACCCGGCCCTGCCCTGCCCTCTCTGTGACCGTGCCCCCGACCTCTACACACCACAGGGCTATCTGACCTGTACCCGCTGCTTTAGGTATACTCACACAAACACAATCAATCTAGTGTTTATTTTGCAAAGTTACCACTTCCTCCATAGCTACTTCACATTAAAAGCCCTGGGCTGGAAATACTTCATGGGACTTTTACTGGCCGTTTTAGGCTACATCCTGCTGCATTTAAGCCTTAAGACTTGCAGTGATTCCGAGCCTCTAAAAGGGAGACATATAGGAGTCACTGCTGCCCCAGTCAACCCTGAAAAAAACACTTCTGTTGTCCCCATCTCAATGTTTTAGTCGCTTTTTTATTTGACGTTTTTGTGGTGTTGTTTTTCAACGTTTTGGTCACTTTTTTTCAACATTATTAAAGCTTTTTCTGACGTTTTTGTTATTTTTCAATGTTTTGGGTGCTTTTTAAAAATGTTTGTGCTTTTTCCGAAGTTTTTGAGGCTTGTTTTTCCATCTTTTTCGTTGCTTTTCCCAACGTTTTGTCGTGTTTTTTCCTTTTTTTTTTTTTTACACTTTTCCGGAGCTTATTTCAACATCCCATACTCTGATAGTCTGATAAAAACATTTTTAAAGTGTGTAACGTGATTAGTTGTTCATTATCAAAATCTGTATTGCCCGTTCACAAACTTGTCCTTTTTCATGAATATTTAACAACACCATCAATTCCAAGTATTCCTATTGGCTGAAATTTTACCTTTGCGTTTGCATGAACTGGGGTAGACGCTCCATATTCATGCTCCATCTTGTAATACGTTAGCCGGGGGAAATAGGATTGTTGCACATCCTGGTTCTTTGACACGTGTCGGCACACTTCCACATTCTTGTGGTTTTCATAAAAGACTAGTCTGTGTTTACCTGCATGTGAAACTTTCTTTAGAATGATTAAAAAAGTATTATAATTAATTAATTTAGCAAACATTATGTTGTGTTCCAGGTGTGTCCATACAGAGTGTATTGTCCAGGCTGGGGAGGGCAGGGCAGGGTCTGAAGATTATGTCTGCTCCACCTGCAGGCCTCAGGAGGAGGAGCCAATCCCACAAACTTTGATTGCTCACAGTCCTACCCTGTCCCTGCCGCTCAGTCCCACACAGGCACTTCCCATTAGCATTTCACAGCTGCCAATTCCAAGTCACACAGAGGCTCCACCCATCAGTCCTACCACTCATAGCTCAGTCCAGCTCATCTGCTCAGATCCACCACAGAGTCCTACACAGACCATCTGTACACTATCGCAAACAAGTCTTACGTCATCCAAACCTGATCCCACAGAGCTCCAACAAAGTCCGGCGCCATCTCATCTTGATTCCACCGAGCTACAACAAAGTCCTTCACCATCCCATCCTGATCCCACAGAGCTCCAACAAAGTCCTGCACCATCCCAACCTGATCTCACAGAGCTCCAACTAAGTCCTGCACCATCCCAACCTGATCTCACAGAGCTCCAACAAAATCCTTCACCATCCCAACCTGATCCCACAGAGCTCCAACAAAGTCCTTCACCATCCCAACCTGATCCCACAGAGCTCCAACAAAGTCCTTCACCATCCCAACCTGATCCCACAGAGCTCCAACAAAGTCCTTCACCATCCCAACATGATCCCACAGAGCTCCAACAAAGTCCTTCACCATCCCAACCTGATCTCACAGAGCTCCAACAAAGTCCTTCACCATCCCACCCTGATCTCACAGAGCTCCAACAAAGTCCTTCACCATCCCACCCTGATCCCACAGAGCTACAACAACAAAGTCCTTCACCATCCCAACCTGATCCCACAGAGCTCCAACAAAGTCTGGCGCCATCCCAACCTGATCCCACAGAGCTACAACAAATTCCTTCCCCATCCCAACCTGATCCCACAGAGCTCCAACAAAGTCCTTCACCATCCCAACCTGATCCCACAGAGCTCCAACAAATTCCTTCACCATCCCATCCTGATCCCACAGAGCTCCAACAAAGTCCTTTACCATCCCAACCTGATCCCACAGAGCTCCAACAAATTCCTTCACCATCCCATCCTGATCCCACAGAGCTACAACAAAGTCCTTCACCATCCCAACCTGATCCCACAGAGCTCCAACAAAGTCCTTCACCATCCCAACATGATCCCACAGAGCTCCAACAAAGTCCTTCACCATCCCAACCTGATCCCACAGAGCTACAACAAAGTCCTTTACCATCCCAACCTGATCCCACAGAGCTCCAACAAAGTCCTTCACCATCCCAACATGATCCCACAGAGCTCCAACAAAGTCCTTCACCATCCCAACCTGATCCCACAGAGCTACAACAAAGTTCTTTACCATCCCAACCTGATCCCACAGAGCTCCAACAAATTCCTTCACCATCCCAACCTGATCCCACAAAGCTACAACAAAGTCCTTTACCATCCCAACCTGATCCCACAGAGCTACAACAAAGTCCTTTACCATCCCAACCTGATCCCACAGAGCTCCAACAAATTCCTTCACCATCCCAACCTGATCCCACAGAGCTACAACAAAGTCCTTCACCATCCCATCCTGATCCTGCAGAGCTTCGGGAAAGTCCTTCACCATCTCACCTTAATCCATCAAAGCCCCAACAAAGTCCTGAGCCAACCCCATCTGATCCATCAGAATTTCAGCATTGTCCTGCTCTATCTCACCCTGAACCAACAGAGCTTGAACAAAATCTAGAGCAAACTCACCCTGATTCCACAGAGCTCCAACAAAGTCCAGAGCCATCTGACCCTAAACCCACAGAGCTCCAACCAATTCCCACACAATCTAATTCTAATCAAATAGAGCTCCCACAAAGTCCCACAGCATCTCAACCTGATTCCACAGAGCGTGAACAAAATTCAGAGCCATCTCAACCTGAACCATCGGAGCTCCAACAAAGTCCTGCTCCATCTCACCCTGAACCAACAGGGCTTCAGCAAAGTCCTGCTCCAACTCACCCTGAACCAACAGAGCTCCAACAAAGTCCTGCTCCAACTCACCCTGAACCAACAGAGCTCCAACAAAGTCCTGCTCCATCGCACCCTGAACCAACAGAGCTCCAGCAAAGTCCTGCTCCATCTCACCCTGAACTTGGAGAGCTCCAACAAAGTCCGGCTCCATCTCACCCTGAACTTGGAGAGCTCCAACAAAGTCTTTGTCCTTCTCAATCTGATCCTACAGAGCTCCAGCAAAGTCCTGCTCCATCTCACCCTGAACTTGGAGAGCTCCAACAAGGTCCTAGTCCTTCTCAATCTGATCCTACAGAGCTCCCACAAAGTCCTGCTCCATCCCAACCTGATTCCACAGAGCATGAACAAAATTCAGAGCAATCTCATCTTGATTCCACAGAGCTCCAACAAAGCCCTACGCTATCTCATTCTAATCAAAAGAAGCTCCGGCAAAGCCCTTCCCAAACTCACCCTGATCCCACAGAGCTCCAACTAAGTCCGGCGCCATCCCATCTAGAACAGTCGGAGCGCCAACAAAGTCCTGCCCTATCCCATCCTGATCCCAAAGAGCCCCAACAAAGTCCGGCGCCATCCCATCCTGAACCATCAGAGCTCCAGGAAAGTCTTTCAACCTTTTCCTCTGGTCCAACAGAGCTCTGGGAAAGCTCTGCATCATTTAACCCTAAAGCTACAAAACTCCAGGGAACCCACACCTCATCTGAAGTTAGTCCAGTGGAGCTTCAACAAAGCCCTCCCCATCTGACTTCCTTGCAGGCTCAGCATACTCCTTGTCTGCTCAGTAACCCCTCTTCTAGCTTTACCCAGAATTCCACAGAGGATCACCTTTTGGCCACAGAATCTCCACAGAGTCCAACGGAGGGTAGTCCCATGTCTTGTGGACATGAGCATTCTCTGCACAGTCCTCCACCACACACACTGACCGAAGCAGGGCTTAGTCCTACCCGGGTTCAGCCAGGGCCTGCAGAGCCGGAGCAAAGCCCTCCACCACACAGTCCTGTGCAGGACGAAACTACACAGACACAGCTAGATAGACCATGTAGTCCCACCAACATCATCGTCATCACACCGCCTCAACAGACTTCCCCACGAAGACGACACAGTTCTACGTCACATAGTCCTGCACAAGTTGGCACATCACCTCGAGAGAATCACACACGGGATGCTGAACGTACACTGGACCATGAGAGCCCTGCTGAGCTGCAATGTGGGCCTGGACAGCACATTTCTACACTGGACCAGGGCCTTTCACCAGTCTGCTATAGGTCTACCCAGACAGCAAGAAAACACGCCTCACTGAGGCCCAGCTCAGCTCCATGTAGCCCATCACCTTCCCCACTCAGAGCCACACAGTGTAGTCTGTCACAGCCTGCTAGCCCATCACAGGCCCAATCTACGCAGCCTTTACAGCTTAGCATACTTCCTTCTCAGCTTGCTAAACATTCAAGAGTCACAAATGAATGCACCCAAACCAGTACCATAGAGCTGAAGTCTTTGGAACATAGCCCAATGCAGCTGAGTCCTAACCTTGATGACCAAACACTGGAAAGTAGCCCGACATCTGATCTATCCACAATGCCTCCTGATAGCAATGGCACAGATGGAAAACTTGCTAACCAGTGTGTCCCTATCCAGAGTAACCCAAACTTTTCTAGCCCCCATCACAGTCCTTCCATGCCGACACCAGAAAGCCTTGTTCACGTTAGCCCTTCAGTGGAACACAGTAGCCTAACTTGCTCACCTCGTGCTGATGAAACGGAGGTAAATCCTCCCTCAGCTATCTCCATTTGTCCGAGTCCTTCTTGTGACAGCCCACCATGCTGCACAGAAGCTACTGAAGGTAAAGCCAGCTCCACACATATCCAAAATATCTCAGCTAGTGCTAGCTCCAAACATACCAGTCACATGTCTACAAGCCCTGCCAGCTCTATTCAGGCCTGTGCTAGCACTATACCAGTGGATACTAGCCATATAGCTGCAGAAATTGGCCCCTCAACACAACCAGCTAGCCCTTCAGAAGTTCTGGCTGGATCCATTTCCTGTCAGGATGAGGACATGGAGGTACATGTCGACCACCCGAGTCATTTTATTCAGTCAGAAACAAGTCCAAGACATCCAAACTCCAATTCGGACAGTAAAGTTCATGGTAGCCCTGCTCACGCAGAAGCTAACGGGTACAGTCAGATGGGCTCCATGCATGTTCAAGACAGAGCCAGTCCCTCTGTTTGTAGTTTTCCAGAGCTTGCACAGACTCAGGCAAGCCTAAGTCCCACACATCCTGGTCAGTCAGATCCCTCACATGTCCAAACTACCTGCAGTCCTCCTCAGACTTCTCCAGATCAGACAAGCCCCCTGCAAACTAGCTTAAGTCCTCCACACTGTATGCTGAGTGGTAGTAGCCCAGAGAGTAGCTCTGTTAGCCACAGTCTGAGCCATAGTGGCCAGACAAGTTCTCACTCTGCTAGCATAACTGATGTTACCGTCAGACACAGTCCACCTAGGTCTAGTCCTGCTGGTCAAGCTAGTCCTTTTCACATACAAAGCGCCTCTAGCAGTCCCCACTCAGGCCCAGCCCAAAGACAGGCTCCCTCAATAGCGAGCACGACATACAGCAGCCCTGCACATGCTGCTGCCACTTGTGTTAGCCCACCTCACAGTCCAGCTCAGTCCAGTGAAACGTATCGTAGCCCCACAGGTAGCCCTGCTCAGGACACTGCGGCACAGCTGAGCCCCACTCTGGCTAGCTCAAATCTTGATGTGGACATAATCCAGAGCTCTGTTCTTCCTGCTGTGCTTCACCTTGATTCTGGACTTGTTAAACCTCCAGACAGTATTCAGCAGACGAGCCCAGCACCTACTAATGACTCACACGCGCGTAGTCCCAACCAGGCCAGTCCAAGCCAGGTTAGCCAGTCCCCAGCTAGTCCTCTCTCGACCCCCGACAGATCTGCTGCTGAAAGCCAACGGAGCATTGCCTCGGAAAGCCCCTTGCATCGAACCCCAGCCCCCTCTGTTGGTGCTTCTTCCACTCTGGCTAGCCCTGTCCCTTCTAGTCCCACTCAGGATACCAGTGCAATGCCTAGCACTGACCACATCAGTGAAATGCCTGCTAGTCCCACACCCTCTGCCCCCTCAAAAGCTAGCTCTGTTTACAGTAGCCCACTTGCTAGTCCTGTTCACAACCCAGGTGATACACAAGTTAACTCTAGTCTTGCCAGCCCTCTGCGGCCAAATACTAGTCCCAGTCCTGGACCTGGGAGCCCTATGAGGTGTGAGGCTAGCAGCCACACTGCAGATGCTGTTAGCCCTGTCCTTGCTACCCATGTGCAGTCTGAAACCAGTCCTAGTCCTGGTCCTGTTAGCCCGGTTCAGCCTGACGCCAGTCCTAGCTGCTCTGTTTCCAGCCCCCAGCAACACACAACAGAGAAGGAGTCTGCAGTTGCTGAGGGTGAGTATCACGAGACTTTCACATTTATTTCTACAACTACAAATTATTGTCATCATTGATTTATGTATGATTATTTTCTGGATGAGTGGATTAGTTGTTGGGTCTCTAAAATGTCAACAAAAGGTGAAAAATTTGGATCAGTGTTTCCCAAAGCCCAAGAAGTCGTCCTCAAATGTCTTGTTTAGTCCACAGCTCAAAGATCTTCAGTTTACTGTCACAGAGGAGAGAAGACACTAGCAACTAACAAGCCAACGTCACACAAGTTTCACTGTTTTTTTATTTAAAAAAATGACTCAAAATAGTTGGCGATTAATTTAATAGTTGACAACCAATCCATTAATCTTTGTAGAAGATTATGCCAAAAAACACACTTAATACCTTTTAATAAATTGCTTTAAAGTCTTCACGACAGATATAATATGAGTCTGGACAGACGTGATGTAAACCGCAACCTGACTGGTTGATGGAGGCAAACGGCTGCGAGGCAGAGATTCTGATTATATTTGATCGTCTTCCTCCAGATGTCAGCATGGCCGAGAAGCAGGAAGAGAAAACTCAAGAGGTGGAGGAGGTGCAAAGAGAAGTTTCACAGCAGGAGGAGGAGGAGGAGGTGGATGACCCACACCAGAGAGCAGAGGAGAGTCTGGAGGAAGAGGAGCCTGCTAGAGAACAAGGGCAGAAAGAGCAGGAGGAGATTTCACACCAGAGAGCAGAGGAGAGTCTAGAGGAAGAGGAGCCTGCTAGAGAACAAGACCAGGAGGAAGAGGAGGAGATTACACTCCAGAGAGCAGAGGAGAGTCTGGAGGAAGAGGAGCCTGCTAGAGAACAAGACCAGAAAGAGCAGGAGGAGATTTCACATCAGAGAGCAGAGGAGAGTCTGGAGGAAGAGGAGCCTGCTAGAGAACAAGACCAGGAGGAAGAGGAGGAGATTTCACATCAGAGAGCAGAGGAGAGTCTGGAGGAAGAGGAGCCTGCTAGAGAACAAGACCAGAAAGAGCAGGAGGAGATTTCACATCAGAGAGCAGAGGAGAGTCTGGAGGAAGAGGAGCCTGCTAGAGAACAAGACCAGGAGGAAGAGGAGGAGATTTCACATCAGAGAGCAGAGGAGAGTCTGGAGGAAGAGGAGCCTGCTAGAGAGCAAGACCAGAAAGAGCAGGAGGAGATTTCACATCAGAGAGCAGAGGAGAGTCTGGAGGAAGAGGAGCCTGCTAGAGAACAAGACCAGGAGGAAGAGGAGGAGATTTCACATCAGAGAGCAGAGGAGAGTCTGGAGGAAGAGGAGCCTGCCGAGACAGAGGGAGGAGGAGAGCAAGACCAGGAGGAAGAGGAGGATCAGAACGGCAGCTCAAACTGCCCTTCAGGTAGGGAGCAGTTGTCCACTGTAAAGGCTGATTTATGCTTTTGCGTTAAATTGATGCCGTGGGTACGTACAGTACGCAGGTACGTGTAGATACGGACCCTAGGACCGCCCCTACGCTGTAGCCTGACGGGCACCTCTCAAAAAATATAACTACACATCACAGAAACCAGACTCATGTCCTGGTTCTCCTTCTCCATAAGCAACGTGAGATCAAGGAGAGGGGTAACTCCTGCTCCACATTTCCCACCGTGGTCAGAAAGAACAGGGGAGACACTTTGGTTCTCTCACTAGGACTCTAGTGCACATGTGTCAAACTCAAGGCCCGCGGGCCAAATCCGACCCCTTGCAGATTTAGAACCGGCCCGTATATTAATTTGGGTTCACAATACATTTTGGCCCGCCTAAGCTGTATCGTTTGCTTGAGTTACTAAATTCTACGATGGCTAAGGAACACTTTTGTAGGGCTTCATGTCAACAAAAATGTGACAAAGTGTACAAAAATGTCAGAAAAGCAATACATTTACAAAAAAGGTGAAAAATGTCTGAGAAAGCCACAAAAAAGTCAGAACAAAAGCAACAAAAATGAGGAAAAAAGCTACCAAAATGTTTAAAAAAAAGTGACGTGGTAACAAAAGCACATCAATAAACTCTCCACGTCTGGCCCTCGTGGGATTCTCTTTTTCCAGTGTGGCCCTCTGGGAAAATGAGTTTGACCCCCCTGCTCTAGAGTCTCTACTCACTCTGGAGATAATCACCATCACTCTCTCACTCACTCTACCACACACACACACACACACACACACACACACACACACACACACACACACTCTGCACGCAGGCACATGTTTTTTCCCACTTATAAAGATAAACACATACTGTACATTACTGTCCCTTAATAATTAACATATAATAATAATAATAATAATAATAATAATAATAATAATCTTTCTCTCTCTTGTAGGATCTGTCCTGAATGAAGACCCTCAGTCTCCTCCTCACTCTGCTGCTGCCTCCCTCTTCCTCCCACAGTCAGCTCCTCCCTCCCCCAGCCCACCACACCACACTCTGCCTTACCCCCCCTACAGCCCTCCTCCCCCCTCCCCTCTCCTCCTAGAGCCGGCTCTCTGGAGGCCTCCCCTCTCAGGACTGCCTTACTCCCCTCCACTCCTCCCTCTCCTCCCCTGGAACAGGAAGCTACCTGTCAAAGTGAAGCTGCTACGACAGAGGCGGGGCTAGAGGACAAACCCCTTTCCTGTCATGTGACATCAGCAGAAGACGACAGCCAATCGCAAAGCCAATTCGAACCGGTCGCAGAAGTAAAAGAGCAGTTTCAACCCGAAAAGTCTGAACCTGTTGCTGCAGCAAAAGAACAGTTTGAACCCACCCAGCATGAGCACCAATCACACGCTGAGCCTTCAGAGAGGCAGCAGGAGCCGCAGCCAATGAGGGAGAAGCAGGATGCAAAGCAGCAGGATCCTTCTTCTTCCTCTCTGGAGGCCCGCCCCCTGGAACAGGAAGCTACCTGTCAAAGTGAAGCTGCTACGATGGAG
Source organism: Perca fluviatilis (assembly GCF_010015445.1). NCBI lineage: Eukaryota > Metazoa > Chordata > Actinopteri > Perciformes > Percidae > Perca > Perca fluviatilis. The sequence continues at coordinate 30,904,833 of NC_053133.1, forward strand.
GCGGAGCTACAGGACAAACCTCTTTCCTGTCGTGTGACATCAGCGGAAGATGAAGAAGAACTTGTCGCTGAAGCAAAAGAACCCACCAAAGATGAGCACCAATCACACGCTGAGCCTTCAGACAGGGAGGAGGAGCCCGAGCCAAGAGCAACAGCCGCTCCTGAGCTGGTTGCTGAGCGACAGCCAATGAGGGACAAGCAGGACGCAGAGGAAGAGGAGGCGAGGGAGGGCGGCGAGCAGGAGGACCAATCAGATGTGGAGCAGGAGGATCCGGTGAGCCCCGTGCTGGAACTGGACCCGTCTTTAGACATGGAGGTGATGGCGCTGCTGCGGCTCTCCTCCCCCAGCCCGCCCCCCCTTTCCCGGCGGGGGGCGGGTCGGGCTCTAAGGCCCACCCCCCCCTGCTCCTCCCGGCCTTCGGACGACCTCTCCATCCGCCTGAGGCAGTCTCCCTTCTCCACCGAGGCCTCCCCCGAGACTTCGCCCGCCAGAGCGCCCGTCACGCCACCACCGCTGTCTCCGCCCTCGCCTCTGTACCGAGAGTCTCCGCCCCTTTCTAAGGTAAATCATAAGAGACAACTGTGAGGTCTCCTCCTTGGTTTCTCCTCCAGGGTTTAACATTGGCCCCTGTACGGATTATTTTTAACATTAAAGGTCCCATGACATGATGCTCTTTGGATGCTTTTATATAGACCTTAGTGGTCCTCTAATACTGTATCTGAAGTCTCTTTTATATAGGCCTTAGTGGTCCCCTAATACTGTATCTGAAGTCTCTTTTATATAGGCCTTAGTGGTCCCCTAATACTGTATCTGAAGTCTCTTTTATATAGGCCTTAGTGGTCCCCTAATACTGTATCTGAAGTCTCTTTTATATAGGCCTTAGTGGTCCCCTAATACTGTATCTGAAGTCTCTTTTATATAGACCTTAGTGGTCCCCTAATACTGTATCTGAAGTCTCTTTTATATAGACCTTAGTGGTCCCCTAATACTGTATCTGAAGTCTCTTTTATATAGGCCTTAGTGGTCCCCTAATACTGTATCTGAAGTCTCTTTTATATAGACCTTAGTGGTCCTCTAATACTGTATCTGAAGTCTCTTTTATATAGACCTTAGTGGTCCCCTAATACTGTATCTGAAGTCTCTTTTATATAGACCTTAGTGGTCCCCTAATACTGTATCTGAAGTCTCTTTTATATAGACCTTAGTGGTCCTCTAATACTGTATCTGAAGTCTCTTTTATATAGACCTTAGTGGTCCCCTAATACTGTATCTGAAGTCTCTTTTAGTGGGGCCTCTAATACTGTATCTGAAGTCTCTTTTATATAGGCCTTAGTGGTCCCCTAATACTGTATCTGAAGTCTCTTTTATATAGACCTTAGTGGTCCCCTAATACTGTATCTGAAGTCTCTTTTATATAGGCCTTAGTGGTCCCCTAATACTGTATCTGAAGTCTCTTTTATATAGACCTTAGTGGTCCCCTAATACTGTATCTGAAGTCTCTTTTATATAGACCTTAGTGGTCCCCTAATACTGTATCTGAAGTCTCTTTTATATAGGCCTTAGTGGTCCCCTAATACTGTATCTGAAGTCTCTTTTATATAGACCTTAGTGGTCCCCTAATACTGTATCTGAAGTACACCGTGTTGCGTCTGTAAGCGGTCCAACAAAGAGCTGCAGCGAGGGACTGAACACGGAGAGATGCATCAACACACTGGGACACGCTCCAGATTGTATTGCAATGACTTATTTCTCCACACGTAAAATACAACTACTGCAGTTACCAAAAGTAAAGTCACTTTGTGAGTCGAAATGAGGGCGTTAGTGCGTCGGTCTACAGAAAGTGTGTCACTCCCAGGCTCCCCCCCCACCCACCCAACCACCCCTCTCTGTCAAAGCCCAAAATCCAACAGGTGAACAGGTGACGCAAACTAATATGTTATCACTTCTAGGGCTGTGCCCGATTGAAGAACTTCTTAGTGGACTAACACTCATTCACTTGAATCGACTAATTGATTAGTTGATTTAATCGACAGATCTGAGTAAATCTGAGTTTCTCCACAAAAGCACCACTTTAATTCTTGTGTTTACCAGAGATGAGCTCGTACGTTTCTTGGAAAGAAGTCATTCAGTATGAAAACAGCATCAGACATGACTAATGGACTAAAGACATCTAAGTTGACTAAGACTAAAACCACCGATTACTCGACTAATCCACTAAGAGGGAGCAGCACTAATAACTTCTGCTCAAACTGCGATGAACACGCCCCCCACGCACTATATAATAATCAATAAATGAGACCATAAACAGCATACAGTGTGTTAATTAACCAGAGCACTGTTATTTTCTCTGACTTCTTCCTGTATATTGTTTTCCAGCCACAGACTCTCCCCGTCACTGTGCTCCCCCTCACCCCGAAAATTGGGATGGGAAAGCCCGCAATCTCCAAGAGGAAGTTCTCCCCCGGCAGAGCCAGAATCAAACAGGTAGGAAGTACTCCCACGCTACTGCTTTCAATATATTAAATATATCCCACTACAGGTTTTAATATATTAAATATATCCCACTACAGGTTTTAATATATTAAATATATCCCACTACAGGTTTTAATATATTAAATATATCCCACTACAGGTTTTAATATATTAAATATATCCCACTACAGGTTTTAATATATTAAATATATCACACTACAGGTTTTAATATATTAAATATATCACACTACTGGTTTTAATATATTAAATATATCACACTACTGGTTTCAATATATTAAATATATCACACTACTGGTTTCAATATATTAAATATATCACACTACTGGTTTCAATATATTAAATATATCACACTACTGGTTTCAATATATTAAATATATCACACTACTGGTTTCAATATATTAAATATATCACACTACAGGTTTCAGTCCCACTTCAGTTGAACTGGTGGTTAGATTTTCATTAATCAGTGAAAATCCACACTGATGTCCCATCATATGGCCGCGAAGATGGCATTCAATTTCTTTCTAGGTGGTGTTAAAAAGTTCTTTAAAGGGGTGATAGAATGCAAAACCGATTTTACCCTGTCATAGTAGAATAACGACAGTTCGGTGGGTAAATAGGACATACATAGAAGCTCAAAGTCCCACTGACACCCCTTTACTATGAAAATCTCATATTTTGAAACTGCCGCTGAAAACGGGCGAATCCCAACAAAGCTGGAAGTTGACGTCAACCTCCCAAAAACCGGAACCTTTGTCAGCCCATGGGTGTATTAAGAGAACGGTCACGCCCAACATTTACATAGGCTACACACCTGATCAGGTAGAACATTTACATAGGCTACACAACTGACCTGAGATCAGGTAGAACATTTACATAGGCTACACAACTGACCTGAGATCAGGTAGTCTTCCGAATCTAGCTAGGTCACGCAGATCTCTGCTATTCCATTAAAAAATTCACTTCTGAAACTTTTTTATGCGAGAAATCAACTATGTAAGGCTCAAATATGGGCTGCTTTACGAAAATGGATGGCTAATTGCAAATTTTGTCCGACTGTGTGTCGGAGTTCAGCGCCGGTGCTGCCTGGGTTGCTGCCTCGCCGCCCGACCTGCCTTCCTTCACACACCCCGGCCTGCTCTGAGGAACTTGGAGCTCCGTCACGACTGGCAGCCCACAGCACTCCATACCCGCGCAGAGTCACCGTTTTTTGGATAATGGACTACCAAACGCTGGTGCTCTGACAGACCTCCAGGGCCTGCAGCTCCCCTCTTCCTGCTAGCTAAATGCCCGGTGTGTGTGAGTGAGAGCACGGTCAGCGAGCTTGTTACACCAGCAATCTGTTACCACAGGTTCCAGTTAATCTTTTAATGTGTGTAATTATAATGTGTTGAGTTATTTAAACAAACGATTGGGGAAATAAACGCCGCTTGTCCCTGAGTCTCATTGATAGAGCCTGCGGCTGGATGGAGCTCTATCAATGAGAGCTAGCTAGCTTCCTCTTAGAAGTCCTCTGAAATTCACAAATATTCATTATCTTGAAATCGGACACCGTTGTTAGCTTTATAAGACCTTTAGGGAGATGTTGTATAAGTGGCGTGACGAAATTCAAACTGTAAATATACACAAATTTTGCGGAAAATGAAGCTAACTATCCGTGATTTGTAGCTACACATAGCTAGGATTGAAGGGACAGTCATAGCTAACGAAACCCCCACTGTTCACAAAAAGTCATTAACTTGAAATCGGACACCGTTGTTAGCTTTATAAGACATTTAGGGAGATGTATAAGTGGCGTGATGAAATTCAAACTGTAAATATACTTTATTTATGCCGAAAATGAAGCTAACTATCCGTTATTTGTAGCTACACATAGCTAGCATGAAGGGACAGTCATAGATAACGAAACCCCTAATCTTCACAAAAATTCATTAACTTGAAATCGGACACCGTTGTTAGCTTTATAAAACCTTTAGAGATATGTTGTATAAGTGGCGTGACAAAATTCAAACTGTAAATATAGCTACTCTAGTTATGCTGACAGCCAGCCTAGATTAACTGGAACTGTGGTAAGAGATTGCTGGTGTAACAAGCTCGCTGACCGCGCTATCACTCTCACACACGGGCCATTTAGCTAGCAGGAAGAGGGGAGCTGCAGGCCGGGGTCTGTGGAGGAAGGCAGGCCGGGCAGCGAGGCAGCAACACAGGCAGCACCGGCAGCTGAACTCCGACACACAGTCTTACCAAATTTGCAATAAGTCATCAATTTTCGTAAAACGTCCCATATTTGAGCTTTATATAGTTGATTTCTCGCCTAAAAAAGTCTCAGAAGTGAATTTTAATAACGTAATAGTCCAACAAACAATGTATAACTTTGCAGTGAGGCCTGCTGTCGAGTCTCCCATGTGTTTCTATGTAGTTTGCTCAAACCAATCAGCACGTAGCTCATTCTGAATATTCATGAGCATACCATATTTGGAAGAAAAGCTCTTGTTCCAAATAGAGCCATATTCACAGGGTAGTTAAGGGTCTAATAAAATAGCATTCGGGCAGTTTTCAGCCCAACCAATGTTACATACCCCATAAGGAGACCTTAAGGAACAGTGTAAAATACCCTATATAATCATTCTATCACCCCTTTAAAAGTCTTGAATTTAACTTGGAGAACCCTGTGGGGGGGGAGGGGGGGGGCTGTGGTAACTAGTGCTAATTTTCCAGTAGTCAGCACTAGTTAGTGGAAAATATTTGTGAGCATCCTGAGTAGGGCTGCACAATATGATTTAAAATATCTAATTGCGATTATTTTGACTGATATTGCAATTGTGTCTCATTATTCTCATTTTCATTGAAAAATATTAAAATGAAAATGATTATAGTGTGATTTTTTGCGAGAATCTGTACCAAACAAAGATCTTTTTTGTTTTAAATATTTTTTTAAGATTATATTTTGGGGGCTTTTCCCTTTATTCGATAGTGACAGTGATAGGAAAGGGGGGAGAGAGAGAGAGAGGGGATGACACTCTGCAAAGAGCAGCAGGTTGGACTCGAACCTGCACCGCTGCAAAGGACTCAGCCTACTAGGGGCGCACGCTCTGCTAGGGGAGCTAGAGGCTAACGCTGTCTGAGGGGAGTTTTGAAAAACTGTAACTACACCGGACTCTCTGTGACTTCAACAAAACTACAGACAGTTTACTCCGTGTGTGTGTGTGTGTGTGTGTGTGTGTGTGTGTGTGTGTGTGTGTGTGTGTGTGTGTGTGTGTGTGTGTGTGTGTGTGTGTGTGTGTGTGTGTGTGTGTGTGTGTGTGTGTGTGTTGGTCAGAGCTCTGCTCTGTGTCAATATGCAGAGAGGAAAGATAAGCTTGCGCTCAGACGCTTTTGGAACCGACATTTGGCACCGAAAGATAAATCATTTTTCGATACTCGTAGGATTGGAGTATTTTTTTCGGTGCCATAAAGGTATCGACGTTCGGTACCCAGCCCTATCTGTATATGGGCACACGCTCTACCAGGTGAGCTACCCAGGCGCCGCCGAGTTCAGATTATTAACAAAAGTTTTCATATTTTGGATCACTGTTACTTTATAAACACGTTGGTTAGTGATTATTTTCCTAACTAATTAATCCGCTGATAGTTTCTGGTTCAGTGGGATAATCATGTGGTCTGTTACAGTCCAAACACATGAAGTTTATTTCATCACTTTACTGGAACACAGGAAGTCTAAAAATGGCTTTTTTCTGTAGATTAATTAAGACTTAAGACTAAGACTAAGTCATAGTTTTTCTCCGTGTTGATTAGAGGTCAAACTGCGAACTAGCAGACAAACTAACCCTTACATCCTCAGAGTGTCTGTCTGTCTGTCTGTCTGTCTGTCTGTCTGTCTGTGTGTGTCTATCTGTGTGTCATCTGTAGAGTAGACTAGTGTTCCTCTACAAACTCTTTATCACCATCATTCACTGACGCTGCATCCATTCTAACTACTCTTCAGCATGTTACACACACAGACACATGCACACACACACACTCACACACAGACCTACAGACATACACACACATGCAGAGATCATGGCATGAAGCTGTTTAGTTTTGTGTATGAATATTTGCATGTTGTCTCCATGGTAACATTGTCTCATTATTATCCTGATTTATTTTTTCTGTTTAAGTTGGACTTTTGGCTGTTGCATTTATGTTACTGCATTTTGTCCTCCTCCTTCTCTCTCCTTTTCCTCCTCCCCCCCCCTAACTCAGGGTTCGTGGTGGAGTAATCGCAGGGCGGTGAGCCCCCCCTCGTCCTCCCAGGATTCCATGGGGGAGGGAGGGTGGGACAGCCCTAAGCCCCGCCCTCCGGACTCCCCCCTCTGGAGCATGAGAGTGGTAAAGAAGCACACTCTAACTCTGATCTCTATGGGCTGAAACTAACTAACTCTGTGTTCACTCACACCGCTCATCTGGGATGTGACAGTGTAGAAAACGAGCGCACGTCAACTGTCAGTGTGCTGGAGCTAACGGCAGTTTATCGCTCTGTGACCCTCTGTGGAAGTGGGGAAAGTTTGGAGTCCTTCAGACATCAGGTCGGCTCTCACCCACCAGGCTCCATGTAAATAATCAGGACTTTTATCATCGTAAAACACATTTCATTCAAAGTGGACAGAAACTAAATAAAACTATCAAAAGCCGTCTTGGTTCATCTTTCCACTGTTCCAACAATCACCACTCTGGTTTGGTTGAAATAAACCCTTAATTCCCCCATTTACATGTGGAGATATGCTGGCTCTATACACGCTAAAAGTCCTGATTATTTACATGGAGTCTGGTGGAGATATGCTGGCTCTATACACGCTAAAAGTCCTGATTATTTACATGGAGTCTGGTGGAGTTTGGTGATGGTGATTTCGGGGCTGTTTCATGTTAAACTAAAAGGATCTTACTCTTTAACTAAAATGTCTATCTCTGTAGGGATCCATCCCATAATGTTGTCAGACACTTAGAATGATAATCGGACTCTGTCAGCAGCAACAACAGAACTTTTAGTGGACTTTTAGCTTGTTTCCTGTTTAATACTGGAACAGTTTCAGAGATTGTTGTTGGCATTAGACACAGAAACATGGCAAAATAGGGTCCAGGTTGAAGAAAAACATACGTAGATAAACCTTGGAGTCCTTGAAAGTTGTTATATTTCAGGTCAGTGGGGGAACCCTTTCCGTAAGTCGTCGTTAAAGCGGTGACGTCATGGTTTGACGTTACTCCCTGATTTTGTGTCCCCTCTCAGAGTCGCGGTTCAGGGTTCCCAGGCAGGAGGAGGTCCAGAGGAGGAGGTCTGGGAGGAGGAAGAGGAGGCAGAGGAAGGAGCCGGCTCAAGACTCAGGACAGTCTGCCTGTGTCCCCCGGAGTAAGAACACGCACAGACGCACGCACATGCACGCACAGACGCACGCACATGCACGCACATACCCAGCCACGCACGCACACACAGACGCACACACACACACGCATGCACACACATAGACACACACATACACACACACATGCATGCACGCACACAAACGCACACACATATGTACACACACAGACATACACGCACACACAGCCATGCACACACTCAATGTACGCACACACACACATAGACACACACACACAAAGCCACGCACACACACATGCATGCACGCACACATTCACACACACAAACACACACAGCCACATACACTCCCAGTGAAATCCCCATGGTAACAGCGGTGGGCGTGGCCCTGGTTACTGATGAGCGTTTCTCTCCGTCAGGGTGTGTACGCGGAGCCGTTCCAGCCCAAGGAGGAGGAGGAGAACTCGATGCACAACACCGTGGTGATGTTCTCCACCTCGGACAGCTTCACCCTCAAACAGGTACCCTGTCCCGTACACTCACCTGGGTACCCTGGGTACCCTGGGTACCCTGGGTCACCTCAGACAGCTTCACCCTCAAACAGGTACCCTGTCCCATACACTCACCTGGGTACCCTGGGTACCCTGGGTCACCTCAGACAGCTTCACCCTCAAACAGGTACCCTGTCCCATACACTCACCTGGGTACCCTGGGTACCCTGGGTCACCTCAGACAGCTTCACCCTCAAACAGGTACCCTGTCCCATACACTCACCTGGGTACCCTGGGTACCCTGGGTCACCTCAGACAGCTTCACCCTCAAACAGGTACCCTGTCCCATACACTCACCTGGGTACCCTGGGTGACCTGGGTCACCTCAGACAGCTTCACCCTCAGACAGGTACCCTGTCCCATACACTCACCTGGGTACCCTGGGTCACCTGGGTCACCTCAGACTGCTTCACCCTTAGACAGGTACCCTGTCCCATACACTCACCTGGGTACCCTGGGTCACCTCAGACAGCTTCACCCTCAAACAGGTACCCTGTCCCATACACTCACCTGGGTACCCTGGGTGACCTGGGTCACCTCAGACAGCTTCACCCTCAAACAGGTACCCTCTCACCTTCACTCACCTGGGTACCCTGGGTCACCTGGGTCCCTTTCAGAATCCCTCACTTCTACTCTCACTGTCAGACCTGGACCTACGTTTCCTCACAAAACCACACTTCTTTAACCCTTCAAACTCTGACATTAAAGAAATGGGACTCCAGTGACTACGTTTGTATTTTGACTTCTTGTGATGTCATTTCCTGGACTATCTTCAAGATTTATTTTTTTTATGTTTATTTATTTGATGAGGACAATGCACATTAATCAACATTTCTGTAAATGCGCCAGTGTCAGCCAGACGGTTAATTTTCAACTGTAGTCCTAGTTACCTAGCAAGCATGTCTTTATTTTATGTCTTCAAGTGCTTCATATCCCGGAAAATAAGTGTGTGTGTGTGTGTGTGTGTGTGTGTGTGTGTGTGTGTGTGTGTGTGTGTGTGTGTGTGTGTGTGTGTGTGTGTGTGTGTGTGTGTGTGTGTGTGTGTGTGTGTGTGTGTGTGTGTGTGTGTGTGTGTGGTGTTTGTGTGTGTGTGTGTAGGACATGTGTGTGGTGTGTGGCAGTTTTGGTCAGGGGGCTGAAGGCCGACTGTTGGCCTGTTCTCAGTGTGGACAGTGTTACCATCCCTACTGCGTCAACCTTAAGGTCAGTACACACACACAGACAGACAGGCACCTTAGAGACAGACAGACACAATATAGACGGACAGACAGACACACACACACAGACACCTTAGAGACAGACAGACACAATATAGACGGACAGACAGACACATTACAGACAGACAGACACAATATAGACGGACAGACAGACACATTACAGACATACAGACAGACACATTAGAGACAGACAGACACACAGACACGTTACAGACAGACAGACACATTAGAGACAGACAGACAGACAGACACATTAGAGACGCAACACACAACATCAGCTAACACACGCAACACGCTAAATTGTCACTGCATAATGCCAATACGTAACAAACACATTAAGACCGGTACACGCACGCACCCGCTAACTAACACACTACAGCATAATGCCACGCTACCGGTATATCAGCACGCACGCACGCACGCTGCATACCACCATAACGCTAACGCCACGGCCACCGTATAGGCAATACCGGTATTAAAGCACAGCCGTCACCATTAACCTTAACGCAGGCCATACCGCATTAACGCAGCTGCACGATAACGCTAACGGTCATTGGCATAATGTAACGATCACCACCAATAATCCACACACGCTAACGCGACTGTATAATGCGAATCGCGTCATCAGTATTAACGCACGGGACGTTAATCCACTGCGATACGGCCACGATGCATTGATACACCGCACGCACGCACCGTCACCAACAAACAAACAAACCAGGTTAATCTTTAATGCCATCGCTAATACCGGTATTAAACGTTAATGCTACGACCAATACCCATATAACGACTGACCATAACGACAGCCATTATGGTGCTGGTCCTACATGCTGTGACTCTCAGTGTAATCAGATTACTGTCTCCAGATCACGCGCGTGGTCCTGACCAAAGGCTGGCGGTGTCTGGAGTGCACGGTGTGCGAGGCGTGTGGCGAGGCCAGCGACCCCGGGCGACTGTTGCTATGCGACGACTGTGACATCAGCTACCACACCTACTGCCTGGACCCGCCCCTTCACACTGTCCCCAAAGGAGCCTGGAAGTGCAAGTGGTGGGTCAACCTGTCAGTCACATGACTCCCAAATCATTCCCTCCCCCGCTCCTCCCCCACTCTCTCAATCTCAGACTTCTGTGTAGATCACTGACTCCTGCTCTCTGGGGAATTTATATGCAACAATTTAATTGTCTGTTATTTATTAGAGATGCACCGATGACAACTTTCTCGGCAGATTTCAGATTTTCTTTGAGTTAGGCCAGCCGATACTGATTTTAGCCGATTCAGATTTAATTTATTCTAACTTTACAGCACACACAAATATGTATTTTCTATCTTTTCTTTAATAGAACATGTGTTGAACAGATAATGGATCACTATAGAATACAACTATATAAATGACTCCTGGTGTGGGACATCCACACACATCTAGAGAGCAACGTTAGAACCATTTCCTTCTTCTCACATCTAATATCCCACTACAGAGAGATGTGATTCTGGTTCTTGGTGTGGTCCCTCCACGCCCTGCTGTCTCCCTGCAGGTCTTCATATTGTAAACTTGTTCTCTTCTGACCACACGCTGAAGAATGTCCAAACAGCTGACATGTTGCAGGTTAACTCACCAGGTTCCTACATGTGCGACACACAGCGGAAAAGTTGAGAGAAAGGACAAAGAGAGCGTGCTGTGGCGTCCGTGCTGTGGCGTCCGTGCTGTGGCGTCCGTGCTGTGGCGTCTGTGCTGTGGCGTCTGTGCTGTGGCGTCTGTGCTGTGGCGTCTGTGCTGTGGCGTCTGTGCTGTGGCGTCTGTGCTGTGGCGTCTGTGCTGTGGCGTCCCTGCTGTGGCGTCCGTGCTGTGGCGTCCGTGCTGTGGCGTGCGTGCTGTGGCGTGCGTGCTGTGGCGTGCGTGTGTGCGTTAGGGCTGGGCGATATGGACCAAAAGTCATATCCCGATATATTTTGGCTGAATATCGATATACGATATATATCCCGATATTTTTTTCCGCAAAGTGAGAGCAAATGTTCAGTCAAAGCCAAAATCAAATATGACATGTCACAAGTAGTTTCATAGAAACAGTTGCAAAATCAAATAAATAATAAACCGGTTTCTTCACCTGGTTCATGATTAAATGCTCAGCTGTTCAAATAACAATAAAATGTAAACATAAATACTGTATAACAGGAGTACCTTTTTTAAAATCAAAGCTCCATAAGGTGCACATTTACATTAAAAAATATCTTAAATAAAAAGCCTATAAAATAAAAGAGGCCAATCCAAAAGGAGTCAGCAGCTTGCTTGGAGCAAGGATCACATTTGAGCTATATCGATATATGCGATATGGTCTAATTCCATATCTCATTTAAAAATATATCGATATATTTTTTATATCGATATATCGCCCATCCCTAGTGTGCGTGCGTCCTTGAGAACTGTAACTCGTAGAACTTCTGTTGTCAGTTAATTTTAACGTTGACTGGCATGAAATCGCCATATGTCAGACTGACCTGCCGGTCATGGCTGAGCACGTGGAAACCGGTTAATTCTGGTCACCAGCCGCTCTATCGGTGCATCTCTACTGTTTATGTAAAGGAAAGTATTATTCTCCTGTATTGTTCAAAACTTTTTGTATATTCAAATCATCACGTTTTCTAGGAATCCCGTACATCTCAACACGACATCTGTTAGAGGATGAGACCTCGTTAAAGCCAGAAGATCCAAAGTTTAAATCTACATAGAAGACATGAAATCACAAGAAATCTTTATTGTCCTTGCTCCTTTTGTGGACACAATAGCAACAGCATGTGTGGGTCCTCCTTTCTGACTGTGTGTGTGTGTGTGTGTGTGTGTGTGTGTGTGTGTGTGTGTCTTGTTTTCAGGTGTGTGTGGTGTGTCCAGTGTGGCTCCGCCTCCCCCGGGCTGCGCTGTGATTGGCAGAATAACTACAGTCGCTGTGGACCGTGTGCCAGTCTGAGCCACTGTCCTCTCTGTCAGAGACAGTACTCGCAGGACGACCTCATCCTGCAGTGTCAGCAGTGTGACAGGTAACACACGCACACACACTCGCACACAATCACACATGCACACACACTTACACATGCATGCACTCAAACACACCCACACACGGCCAACAGCTTTATAAACAGCTCCACACTGTTAATATTCATGTCCAAAGGGAGATTTGTATTTGATATTAAAAGAGTAAATA
>NC_053133.1:30925141-30937641 GCF_010015445.1 Perca fluviatilis
GTGTGTGTGTGTGTGTGTGTGTGTGTGTGTGTGTGTGTGTGTGTGTGTGTGTGTGTGTGTGTGTGTGTGTGTGTGCAGAGCTGGAAGGGAAGGATGTGGAGGAGGTGTTTACCGCTGTTCTCAGTCCAAACGGCAACAACCAACAACAACCAGGGCAAAGCCAACACACACACACTGCAGCCGGAAGCAAGGGAAACACACACCACTCAGGTACACACACACACACACACACACGCACACACACTGGTCAAACAGATTGATTGATTATTGAATGCGTCTCTCTGCAGCTACTGTGTTTCCTCGTCTTCCGCTGATGAACGGCCTGATGGGAGCTGCTCCTCACTTCTCAAACTCTCCCATGATGCCCGGTGTGGCTCAGAGTCCCGCAGGCTTTAGGATGCCCCCTCCCGAGAGCCCCGCCCCTGGCATGGCCTCTGCCAATCAGGCGCCAGCGGGCGAGGGCGAGCAGGACTCGATGTCGACGGCTCAGAGAGGCATGTTGAAGTGGGAGAAGGAAGAGAGTCTGGGAGAGATGGCCACCGTGGCTCCGGTCCTCTACTGCAACACCAACTTCCCCCAGCTGAAGGAGCAGCATCCTGGTACACACACACACACACACACACACACACACACACACACACACACACACACACACACACACACACACACACACAGAGAGAGAGAGACCCACACACACACACACACAGTTATTGGTGCTGCTCAGTTATTTACTCTTTTAATATCAAATACAAATCTTCCTTTGGACATGAATATTAACCGTGTGGAGCTGTTTATAAAGATATTTGTGTGAAAATGTTTGTGTTATTATGTTGTGTGTGTGTGTGTGTCAGAATGGTCGACCAGAGTGAAGCAGATCGCCAAGCTGTGGAGGAAAGCCAGCTCTCAGGACAGAGCTCCCTTCGTGGTGAGTTCACACTCCTGATCATATATCACGTCACTTTAATATTTCAGCAACTAATCGCAGCCACAAATCATTGATCCGTGTCGTTCATAAACTACACTAAATGGAAAAACCATTACGGTAGAAGCACAAAAATCCAGGAAAAATAATATACAGAACAGATTCTGAGAGTGGGGCAGGCAAGATGTGCACATTTTCTGACTCTACACACTGTCTCCTCGCTGCCTGCTGAGCAGCGTCTCTCATTCCTTCTTCCAAGATCATTAGATTAAATGTTTTTTACAGTGTGTTCAGGGGACAGGCAGCTAGCAGATAGTGAGGAGATGTTTTTTTACAGTGTGTTCAGGGGACAGGCAGCTAGCAGATAGTGAGATGTTTTTTTACAGTGTGTTCAGGGGACAGACAGCTAGCAGATAGTGAGGAGATGTTTTTTACAGTGTGTTCAGGGGACAGACAGCTAGCAGATAGTGAGGAGATGTTTTTTACAGTGTGTTCAGGGGACAGGCAGCTAGCAGATAGTGAGGAGATGTTTTTTACAGTGTGTTCAGGGGACAGGCAGCTAGCAGATAGTGAGGAGATGTGTGCTGTATGTGACAAAATATGTTGTACCCTAAAAAACGTCTGACATCGCTTAGAGCACAGTTTTAAATCAGCCAAAAAAAGTAAACGGCAAAAATCTCCCAAAGAAAACAACCAGCGATGTCAAACGCTGCTGGCAAATACATTCTTCTCTTCTGGATCATCGAAGCGTAAACGTGGTCCAAAGTCTTTCCACTAAACCAGGGGGGTCAAACTCAGTTTCCCAGAGGGCCACACTGGAGAATGAGAATCAAATCAAGGGCCGGACATGTAGATTATTATTGACATGCTTTTATTTAAGAGAAAAAGTCAAATATTTTGACTTTATTATTGCATGTCTCATGTACTGTCGTCTTCTCACTTACATTTTGGGCCTATAAAAAAAGCCCCAAAAAAAATCGGCAAAAAGAATTCCTCAGCCAGCGACAAATACGTTGAAAAAAGTGGAAAAAACATCAGAAAGCGCCAAAAACTTCCGAAAAAGTGGCAAAACATTGAGTGAAGCATCAAAAACGTTAAAACAAAGTGTCTAAAGCATTGAAAAATAAGCATAAACCGCTGGGAAAAAGCACCAGAAACTTTGGAAAAAGCGACAAAAACTAGGTGGGCCTGAATGTATTGTGAACCGAAATTGAAACGCGGGCCGGATCAAAACCTGCGAGGGGCCGGATTTGGCCCGCGGGCCTCGAGTTTGACACATGTGCACTAAACTAAGAAACTTAGCGTTGTACTCTGATGCGAAAGTTGTCCTGAAATGTTTGACTTGTTTTCTCCGTCCGGCAGCAAAAAGCTCGAGATAACCGGGCGGCTCAGCGCATCAGCAAGGTGCAGATGTCCAACGACCCGCTCAAACGCCACCAGCCCTCGCAACCGCACCAACAACCGCAACAACAACCGCAACAACTACCACAGCAACCGCAACCCCTGCAGCAACTACCGCTGCCGCCCGGACCTTATGACCCTGTTTCCATGGAGGCAGAGGGGGCGTTCAGGGACCCGCTGAGGCCCAGAGAGTCGGAGCAGGAGCAGGAGTGGAAGCTCCGACAGGTGAGCAGAGTTTCAGTGCATTTTTCTTTAACACATCACCCCGCTCCCCCCCCCCCCATGACGTAGACCCAGAGCGGGAAACCAACGCCAGACTGCAGCCGCAGAGAGGGTTAGGATTTCATCTGGACACGTGTTCACTGAGCATCATATTGTATTAGCGTTTCAGATCTTAAAGTTACTGCTTATCCAGGTCACATTAAAGGGTAACTAACATGTTTGTGTCTGATGTGAACAACAATCTGTGAAACTGGTCCAGTATTACACCAGAACCGAGCTGTAATGTAACCCTACAGGACTAATGTTCAACAGCAGTTAGAGTCACTAAAAGTTCTGCTGTTGCTGCTGACAGACTCACATTATTATTCAAAGAGTCTGACAACATTATGGGATGGATCCCTACAGAGATAGACCTTTTAGTTAAAGAGTAAGATCCTTTTAGTTTAACATGAAACAGCCACGAAATCACCATCACCAAACTCCACCAGACTCCATGTAAATAATCAGGACTTTTAGCGTGTATAGAGCCAGCATATCTCCACCAGACTCCATGTAAATAATCAGGACTTTTAGCGTGTATAGAGCCAGCATATCTCCACCAGACTCCATGTAAATAATCAGGACTTTTAGCCTGTATAGAGCCAGCATATCTCCACCAGACTCCATGTAAATAATCAGGACTTTTAGCCTGTATAGAGCCAGCATATCTCTACCAGACTCCATGTAAATAATCAGGACTTTTAGCCTGTATAGAGCCAGCATATCTCCACCAGACTCCATGTAAATAATCAGGACTTTTAGCCTGTATAGAGCCAGCATATCTCCACCAGACTCCATGTAAATAATCAGGACTTTTAGCCTGTATAGAGCCAGCATATCTCCACCAGACTCCATGTAAATAATCAGGACTTTTAGCCTGTATAGAGCCAGCATATCTCTACCAGACTCCATGTAAATAATCAGGACTTTTAGCCTGTATAGAGCCAGCATATCTCCACCAGACTCCATGTAAATAATCAGGACTTTTAGCTGTATAGAGCCAGCATATCTCCACCAGACTCCATGTAAATAATCAGGACTTTTGGTGTGTATAGAGCCAGCATATCTCCACCAGACTCCATGTAAATAATCAGGACTTTTAGCGTGTATAGAGCCAGCATATCTCCACCAGACTCCATGTAAATAATCAGGACTTTTAGCGTGTATAGAGCCAGCATATCTCCACCAGACTCCATGTAAATAATCAGGACTTTTAGCGTGTATAGAGCCAGCATATCTCCACCAGACTCCATGTAAATAATCAGGACTTTTAGCGTGTATAGAGCCAGCATATCTCCACCAGACTCCATGTAAATAATCAGGACTTTTTAGCGTGTATAGAGCCAGCATATCTCCACCAGACTCCATGTAAATAATCAGGACTTTTAGCGTGTATAGAGCCAGCATAGCTCCACCAGACTCCATGTAAATAATCAGGACTTTTAGCGTGTATAGAGCCAGCATATCTCCACCAGACTCCATGTAAATAATCAGGACTTTTAGCGTGTATAGAGCCAGCATATCTCCACCAGACTCCATGTAAATAATCAGGACTTTTAGCGTGTATAGAGCCAACACCAGAACTTTTAGTGGACTCTTAACTGCTGCTGAACATTTGTACATTAACGTTACATTGCAGCGTTTTCGTTTAATACTGGACCAGTTTCAAAGGTTGATGTCCCATCACACACTCAGACACATAAAGGTTGATTTAAAAACTCCAAGTTACCCCTTTTTAAAGGTTCAGATCTGCTCTGGGATCAGCTGTCAGGGTGGCTTTGGTTTCCCGGCTTCCTCAACCATGTAGTAACCGTGGTAACCAGCAGGCTGCGTGTCTGACTGTTGTCCCTGATGATGATGAAGATGAAGATGATGATGAGTGTGATGTGCATGCTGCTGAGCCTCACCCGCTGCCACTAATATCTCTGATGTAATTGTCATTGACAAAGGGAGAGGTAAATGACAGATGGGGAGCCGGTAAGAAGAGGCAGGAAAATCTCCCCCAAAGCAAAGCCCTAAAATCACCAACTGATAAAGATTGTCCCTACCAGGCATCTGTAGCAGGCGGTGGCAAAGAGGCTCTGGTAAGATCTCAAGGAGAACCTGTTCCAGGCGGACTTCCTTGGATCCACAACGCTCTGAAATCCTCTTCCTGTCCCGGGATGCTGCTCCGCCGGCCTGCACACACACGCTTCTGTTTCCACTCTGATCCCCTGGAGGTTAGCAGCTGGTTAGCAGCTAGTTAGCAGCTAGTTAGCAGCTAGTTAGCAGGTGGTTAGAGGGCTATTTTGGCTGCAGTAAGGTCTCGCTACACAGATGCATTCTGGGATAGGAGGAAAAAAACCTGGGTTGTTTGCATTTCTTTAAACCAATCCCAATTAGGGTTGGGCATCGAGGATCAATTCCTACTTGGAATCGTTCCAAAAATTACACTTCCATCTTTATTGGAGTCGTTTGGAGGATTTGGATTCATATCCGATCATCTGTTTCAAATTTAACACGTGAAAGTTTGGGTTTTGGTGGAACATTTGCACCCCGCTGAAGAAAACTGCTCATAAAATATTAAATGAAGTTAAACAAGGCGAGAGATAAGCCACTACGGACTCCTCTACGCTCGCTCCCTTTAATCCCCTACTTTCTTTTATTAAACAAACTGAACGTTAAATTAAACTGAAAGGCAGCACTAATTTTATTTGTAGAGCACATTTCAGCAGCGGTGCAATTCAATGTGCTTTACATAAAACATAAAAACACAGAAATTAATAAAAATGAATACAAAATTAAAACAATTCATACAAAATTAAAACAGTTGATCAAAAATAGATTAAATACAGGAATAAAAGAATACTATTCCCAATAAAGTGCAGTGCAAAGAATTAAACATATCGATCAAGTACATGAGACATCGTATCAAAAAGAAAAGTCTTCGGCCTTGATTTAAGGCACCCTCCGGTCTTTTCCGTGGTGGTAAACTGTAAGGCTGTACCGCGTTGTGTCAGCAGAGGTCGTTGTCCGCTCCGTTAACGCGCCGTTTTCTGCTGATGTTTACTTTCGACGACCACTAAAAATGTCCGTCTTTCGCCATGTGTTTATTGAGCCGCTTGATATTGCGATGCCGATTTAAAAAGACTATTTTTTGTGCAGCCCTGAAGCTGCCTACGCATGATAAGTGATATGCTGTCTGCTCACCGCTCGGTAGAGCAGGTAAACATCCTCAAGGGTGGCAACGAAGCTGTTGCTATGTAACAACGTGCTGTTATCTCATTGGTTGCACGTTCAAAAGGTCAGCGACACAAAGGTCAAAGTTAATAATTTAAACCTTGAGCGCAGTGCAAAGCGGTAAATCCAAGCGATGCGTGGGGCAAATTTCGGTTCCTCATTTTGGTTCCACTTCATGTGTCGACTGAAATATTTCCCTCTGTCGCTCCGAAACAGACGTTAAAACATCCCTCTCTCTGTAGTCTACCGTTAGCTAGCTACCGTAAATGTAGGCTACTTTTAAAATGCCATATCTTACCTGTGGGCTCACCAAAACAGACTTAAAAGCATATTAACCGTTCACTGCATGTGATCGCTAGTAAACAGATTACATCTTTGATGTCATTTTTCAGTTTTTCAAGAATCTGTTTAGGAATATGAATCGATTTAAAAGTACCGGTTCGGAATCGTAAAAATCCAATCGATGCCCAACTCTGCTCATGTGTAAGCGGCTTAAGGCAGTCCACCGCTCGCCTCCGGGGCAGAAACACCGGAAACTAGAAGTGTGGCGCCGAGGCCGAGCCGACGCGGACTCTCCCAAAGCAAAGAGGATTTCAGACACATGGATCCAGGATCGGTCACGGCCGCCTTCTCTGGGCCAAAGAAACATTCTGACATTCGGGGGGTTTGGGATCAACGGTTAGAGTCTGAAGTGGAGTCGGCCCAGAGTCGCTGTCCGTGGCCTCAGTCCGCCTCAGAACTCACTGATTTTATTCTGAAGGGATGCTATTTTATTCTGAAGGGATGCTATTTTATTCTGAAGGGATGCTATTTTATTCTGAAGGGGTGCTATTTTATTCTGAAGGGATGCTATTTTATTCTGAAGGGGATGCTATTTTATTCTGAAGGGATGCTGCGTCACTCTGAATGTTGGTCCGCTGCCGTCCTTCAACATCCACTCGCACCGTTAGGCCTCTTGCACACTGGCTGCGTGGCGTGAGCGTGTTCATTTGGGTTCCCATGGTAACAGGTTAGAGCGTGCACGCTGCCTGTGTGACACGCACGTCTCAGAAAATACGTGCAGCTAGAAATAGAATCAACGCCTATTTTTCACGCCACACGCCAGCGTGTTGGAAGAGTTTCCAGACAACATAGAATATAAAAAGATGTTTAAATGTCATTTAGACACAAATACATATTAATAAATGACATGTTGATGTCTGAAAGTTTCGAGGTTTTGACATAAATGCAGATATATGAATGTCATTTAAATAATATTTATAAATAATTACGGCTTTACAAAAATGTCACCTGTCAACCCAGAAGGAAATATTCTGGAGCCTATTCTGCCGACGTTGTCTTTGCTGTAATCAGATCAGAATATATTTATGTTTATGGGAAACATCCATGTGTCAGACAGGGCTAGCAGCAGCAGCGCCGCGTCAGACACCTTTCTGGTGGGAAAGACGTAGAAAACTCCACGCAGACGCCACGCAACAGAAACGCCACGCAGACGCCACGCTCAGGCCACGCAGCCAGTGTGTAACCGGCCTTATTCTCTCTCCGTGGCCGCTGGATACGGCCAGTTGCTTCTAGGGCTGCGAAGATGAACAGATTAGTCATCAACTATTAAATTAATCTCCAACTGTTCTCATATTGAGTCAGCAGTTTGAGTCATTATGTCTTCTTTCCTTCCTTCCCTTTTTCCAAACCCTTTTATTTATTCTTTCTTTACTTCCCTTCTATCCAGCACTTTACTTTCCTCATCCTTGCCTCCTTGCTTCATTCCTTCCTTCTTTCCTTTTCTTTTCTTCCCTTCCATACTTCCTTTCCTGAGTACTTCTTTTCTTAGGTCTTCTTTCCTTCCCTCCTTAGATAACTTAGTTGAAAACTTGCATAACAACTGGAGCTGCAAAGATTAATCGATTATTCAAATATTAAATTATAAATGTATATTATTATTGTTATAATAAATTTAAATTAAAACATTTTGGAGACGTGCTCCGTTGATCCAGAACATTGAGAGAGAGCTGCGTCTTTGGTCCGTTACGGTCGAGTGTTTGAAGGACGGCAGCAGCGCCACGTTCACCGTGACCAGGTGTGATGAACCAGGTGTGATGAACCAGGTGTGATGAACCAGGTGTGAGACAGACAGGAAACAGGCAGCGAGGAAACAGGAAGTGACTCTAAACCCCCTTCAGCCATCCCACCAGAACCAGAACCACAGGAGACTGAAACACTTCTGTCTGCAGCACAGCTGTCTGGGTTGCTATAGGAACCTGAAACTAAAACCAAAATCAGCCACGTATCTCCAGAACATTCTGACACTCGTTCTCCATCGCCCTGAAAGTTCCTAAAATAATAATAATAATAAGAAGAAGAAACGTGGCTTTTAACTGCGTATAACTTTAGTTTTTTGATAGTGTTGTCGATTTGTTGTCTTTTTTTTTCAGTGTTTTTGGCTCTTTTAGAATATTTTCTTCAAACGTTTTTTCCTCACTTTTTTTTGTTGCTTTTTTGAAAAGTTTTTTATATTTTTTTAATGTTTTTTTTTCTTCACTTTTGTGACATTATTTTTATTATTATTTTGTTTTATGTTTTTATGGATTTGTTGGATTTTTCTGAACGTTTTAGTAATTTATAAAAATTATTTTTTGAGTTTTCTTTTTCATTTTTTTCTTGGCGTTTGTGCAGCTTTTTCTTATTGTTGGTATTCTACAGTTTCTCTTTTTTCCCGTTTTTTTTTTTTTTGACTTTTTTTTAAAATTTATTTTTATTGTTTTTATGGTTTTGTAATTTTATTATCAGTTTTTTTTTTTTTTTTAATTTTTACGGTTTTGCAGCTTTCTTTATTTCAGTTCTTTCTCAGGACCGAACTCTCACGAGATCTGGCAACACACGTTTTTCACTTTTTTCAGTGTTTATTAACTTAGTTTTTATTCTACGTTGTCACGGTTACGTTTTTGATGCTTTTTTTTGGTTCCCCCCCACACACACACACAAACACTTTGTCAGTGTTTTTGAAATGTGTAAAATGTTTGAAAGAATCTAATGACAGAGGTGTTTCAGTCGTGGTTTCTGACACCCCCACCCCATCCTGCACGCTGTGAACTCATCCTTCACTGATTCTCCTCCATTTCCTGAGAGAGAGAGAGAGACAAAGAGAGAGACAGAGAGGGGGAGACAGACAGACAGAGACCGAAACACAGAGAGAGAGAGAGAGAGACAGAAACAGAGAGAGGGAGAGACAGAAACAGACAGGGAGAGACAGAGAGGGAGGGAGAGACGGACAGGGATAGACAAAGAGAGATGGTGATGGAGGGAGGGAGAGAGAGAGAGAGACAGACAGACAGACAGACAGACAGGGAGAGAGAGAGACAGAGGGACAGGGAGAGAGAAAGAAGGACAGGGAGAGAGAGACAGACAGACAGACAGACAGACAGGGAGAGAGAGAGACAGAGGGACAGGGAGAGTGAGAGAGAGACACAGACAGACAGGGAGAGAGAGAGAGGGACAGGGAGAGTGAGAGAGAGACACAGAAAGACAGGGAGAGAGAGAGAGACAGGGACAGGGAGAGAGAGAGACACAGACAGACAGACAGACATAGAGACAGAGATGTTACAGTGAGCGTTGCTAGCTGCCATGTCACCATGTTGTCCCGTGCGTGTGGCGAGCGACTGCTCCCTGATGTGTGTCTCCGTCCTCCCGTCTCGTCTCTCCGTCTCTCAGATGCTGCGTCAGAAGAGCAAGCAGCTCGCCAAGATGGAGGCCACGCAGAAGCTGGAGCAGGTGAAGAGCGAGCAGCGCCAGCAGCAGATGCTGATTGGCCGCCTCTCGCCGGACGGCGGCAGCCGCAGCCCCGGCACGCTGCTGCAGAGCTCCGGATTGGCCGACGACGTCTTCCTCAGACCGCAAGCCCCGCCCCCGTCGGGCTTCTCCCCGCTGTCCTCCTCCTCCCCCCTGCACCAGCCGCCCTCCTCCCCCCAGATGTTCTCGCCGCCGTCGTCACGCCCCTCCTCGCCGTGGGACCCCTACGGTAAAGCATCGGGGACTCCCCGTCCAGCGTCCTCCCAGCAGCAGCAGCGCCACAACTCCCTGAGCGCCTCGCCGGCACACGATGCCTTCGGCTCGCCGGCGCCATCGCCAGACGCCAAAACCTCCGACGGCTCACGGAGCCTCCCTCCCCAGCCAGGTAACTCCTTTCTATGTTTTTGCTACTTTTGAGTTTTTTCTCTTTAAAGAAAAGGCTCTTTAAACAGATTTGTTCCCACTTTTTTCCAATGTTTTTTTCTACACTTTTTTTTTTTTTCCCCAAAAAAACTGTCTCCTCCTTGTTTTCTCCTCCCACTGACCATCTCCTCCTTGTTTTCTCCTCCCACTGACCATCTCCTCCTTGTTTTCTGCTCCCACTGACCGTCTCCTCCTTGTTTTCTGCTCCCACTGACAGTCTCCTCCTTGTTTTCTGCTCCCACTGACAGTCTCCTCCTTGTTTTCTCCTCCCACTGACCGTCTCCTCCTTGTTTTCTATTCCCACTGACCATCTCCTCCTTGTTTTCTGCTCCCACTGACCGTCTCCTCCTTGTTTTCTGCTCCCACTGACCATCTCCTCCTTGTTTTCTGCTCCCACTGACCATCTCCTCCTTGTTTTCTATTCCCACTGACCATCTCCTCCTTGTTTTCTATTCCCACTGACCATCTCCTCCTTGTTTTCTGCTCCCACTGACCATCTCCTCCTTGTTTTCTATTCCCACTGACCATCTCCTCCTTGTTTTCTGCTCCCACTGACCGTCTCCTCCTTGTTTTCTATTCCCACTGACCATCTCCTCCTTGTTTTCTGCTCCCACTGACCATCTCCTCCTTGTTTTCTGCTCCCACTGACCATCTCCTCCTTGTTTTCTATTCCCACTGACCATCTCCTCCTTGTTTTCTGCTCCCACTGACAGTCTCCTCCTTGTTTTCTGCTCCCACTGACCATCTCCTCCTTGTTTTCTGCTCCCACTGACCATCTCCTCCTTGTTTTCTATTCCCACTGACCATCTCCTCCTTGTTTTCTATTCCCACTGACCATCTCCTCCTTGTTTTCTGCTCCCACTGACCATCTCCTCCTTGTTTTCTATTCCCACTGACCATCTCCTCCTTGTTTTCTGCTCCCACTGACCATCTCCTCCTTGTTTTCTATTCCCACTGACCATCTCCTCCTTGTTTTCTGCTCCCACTGACCGTCTCCTCCTTGTTTTCTGCTCCCACTGACCGTCTCCTCCTTGTTTTCTGCTCCCACTGACCATCTCCTCCTTGTTTTCTGCTCCCAGGGTTGCAGCAGAGCAGGGCGGGCATGATGAGCCCCCCCTCTGGCTCCGCCCCCGACCTTTCATCCAGACACGTTGGTATCCGAGCCGCCGAGACGTACCAGAGGACTCCTCTTAACAGCGCTAACCAGCGCGTATCGGCGTCTGAAATGTACTCTCAGGGCGGGCTGTTTAAAGCCCCCATGCCCCCCCAGCAGCCGGAGGTGTTTGGCGGTCCCGGGGGAGTCCGCCGGGACCCTTCCAGACCCCCCTCAGACCTGGGCTACTCCCTCCAGCAGTCCCAGGACGCACAGTTCCCCTCCAGTCCGCTGTCGGGGCTGGGCTCGCCACACCGCAGCCCGTACAGACAGGACTTCATCCAACCGGTCCCGGACGCCTTCCCCCAGCACTCCCCTCTGGCGTCCAGACCTTCACCGGACCCGTACGCTAATCCTCAGACCCCCGGCACGCCACGCCAGCACTCGGACCCCTCGTACCTCGCCACGACGTACAGCCAGCAGGCCGCCAATCGCCGGCCTCCCGCAAAACCTGGACCAGTCGCCGCCAACGCCGCGCACGCCCTGGCCGAAGCCCCGGTCCCCCCGGGGAGTCAGCAGCGTGGCCGCCCGCACCCAGCAGCCGGCCCACGCCCGGCCACGGAGAACCACCCGCGGAGAGCTTCACTTCTCAGGCTGGAGAGAGCGGGACCTTCACCCCCACGCTGCACCAGGTAACAGGTCCTACAGCGCTCACATGTCTGTCAGCGCTGAGAGAGGGAGGGAGAGGGAGACAGAGGGGAGAGAGAGAGAGACAGAGGGGAGAGAGAGAGAGAGACAGAGGGGAGAGAGAGAGAGACAGAGGGAGAGAGAGAGAGACAGAGGGAGGGAGGGAGAGAGGAGAGACAGAGGGAGGGAGAGAGATGAGAGACAGAGGGAGAGAGAGAGGGGAGACAGAGGGAGGAGAGAGAGAGACAGAGGGAGGGAGAGAGAGGGAGAGACAGAGGGAGGGAGAGAGATGAGAGACAGGAGGAGAGAGAGAGGAGAGACAGAGGGAGGGAGAGAGATGAGAGACAGAGGGAGGGAGAGAGGAGAGAGAGAGAGAGGGAGGGAGAGGAGAGAGACAGAGGAGAGAGAGAGAGGGAGAGAGAGAGAGGAGGGAGAGGGAGGGAGAGAGAGAGAGACAGAGGGAGGGAGAGAGGAGAGAGAGACAGAGGGAGGAGAGGGGAGAGAGAGAGAGAGGAGGGAGAGGGAGGGAGAGAGAGAGAGAGAGACAGGAGGGAGAGAGGAGAGAGAGAGACAGAGGGAGGAGGAGGGGAGAGAGAGACAGAGGGAGGGGGGGAGAGAGAGAGAGACAGAGGGAGGGAGAGAGAGGAGAGAGAGAGAGAGGGAGGGAGAGGGAGGGAGAGAGAGAGAGACAGAGGGAGGGAGAGAGGA